>NW_026606149.1:5085000-5317500 GCF_029834395.1 Sorex fumeus | reverse complement strand
TATGAATAATCACAACGGATCATATACATACGGTCATGGTCACGGTTCTCCCGTTGTTCATCGATTTGCTCGAGCAGGCCCAGTAACGTCTCCATCATGAGACTTGTTACTGTGTTTGGCATATCGAATGCATCACGGGTAGCTTGCCAGGCTCTGCCATGCGGGCGAGATACTCTCGGTAGCCTGCCCGGCTCTCCGAGAGGGGCAGAGTAATCGAACTCGGGTCGGCCAGATTGGTGGCTGGTAAGGCAAATGCCCTACCGCTGTGCTATCACTCCAGCCGTATGATATAAAATGTTATAAGGCACAGTATATTATGGAATGTATACTACATTCCATGTATAATAAAGCAAAACAATTACTTATGTCATACAGCGATACAGACATTGCACCCATGTATCGCACCATTAACTCTTCAAAGATGAACACACAGCCTTCACGGCTAACGGCTAACGGGTCCTTATGCAAACTGAGCAAGCCAAGTCTCCGTGTGTTATGAATGCGTCAAGTTTAAACTAAGTTCTGAATTCTAAGTGTTTCAAATTCTAAGTGGAGCACAATTTAATGAGAGTCTGCTCTGGACATGTTCCTATTTGTTAAGGAAGTATTCATAATCCGCTCCCTGAAATGCACAAGCCCCTTCACTGAAGACGAGGAAAGTAATTCTACTGTAATGAGAATATCAAATTGCCACCATTATATAATGGCAACTGCATATATAATACAAGCCAGGGGACGATACATGAATCATGATAATCACCGAAGGAGGATAAATTATGAATTAATAATGAGTCACGCAGTCAGAAACAAGGGGAATTTTCATTTCCTTTGAAAATGTAATAAAATAACCTCAAAATTAAACCATTGCCTAGTGCATGTCATAATGCTTTTCAAAAGCATGAGCCATCTCCCCTTCATGCCGTTACTCAGAGCCCAACGAACGAGCTGGCAGAGTGTCACTGAGTCACTGGGCTAGCACTGACGTCACCCCCAGCCCTTCTAGTATACACATCAGCGCAGCCACAGACACTAAGATCACATGCGTGTCGTAGACATCCCACAAATGACGCCGCACACCGCAAAGGCGCACAGACTGCTATGGATATTTCTGGTCTAATAAGTGTTTGATTAGCTGGTGACACAGAGAAGAATATGTTTTATGAGAAACCACCATTTGTTCATTATATTCACTAATCTGACAATGTCTTATCTAGTTGGCTTCATAGAAAACACACCAAATTAGACATGTCTGCATACTTGAATATAGATCAGCAGAATACAGACATGGAAAGAAAATTGTATTTCTTTGTGGGGCGGGGGAACCCCATAAAATATTGCTTTAATTCATTTGGGTTTTTTTTGCTGTTGTTATTTTATGGTTTTGCAACACTGCCCAACATAGCTCAGAGGTTACTCCTGGAACAGCGGGAGGGGGCATTGTAATTGCTGGCTTAGGTACTGACGGCATACCTCCTCTGTCAAAACGTGCTCTAGCCCATTTCTCTCTCTGGCCCCAAACCACCCTTACTGTTAAATTTTTTACTCCTCAGAGACAGAACACACATTCCTGATTCAAAAGAAGTCCTCACCAGCTGAGATAGAGAAAGGAGCACCAAATAAAGGGTGTTGGGAGGATCCTCCCAGGATGGGAGATGCATGCTGAAAGTAGACTATAGACCAAACATGATTGCCACTCAATGCCTCTTTTGCAAACCACAACATCCAAAAGGAGAGAGAGAATAAAAGGGAATGCCCTGCCACACAGGCAGGGTGGGATGGGGGGATGGGGGGTGTGAGGGATGCTGGGATCAGTGGTGGTGGAGGATGGGAACTGGTGGAGGGATGGGTACTCGATCATCGTATAACTGAAACCCAAGCACAAAAATTCGTAAGTCTACAACTGTACCTCATGGTGTTTCACTAATAAAAATTTTTAAAAAAGCAAAAGAAGTCCTTATGCTTCATTATTCGTTTTTAATTCATGCTGATGTAGACACTTGGCCATGGAACACATTCATATTTGTTACTTTAAAACAGTCCTTCAGCCTTGTGATCAAAGACTGGGATTGCCAAGGACCACACTGTCTCAACAGCCACCACAGGTTATGTTCCCATCATTCTCACCATTGATCCCATTTCACTTATTTTATCCCCCTCTGTATACCACTATCAGTAAGATAATAAGCTAGTAAACATTCTACCTGCATTTCTGTATTACAGAACAGAGACAGGATGGGTCCTTATTACACCCCTGCACCTAGTAAATCATAAGACGAAAATGAGTCCTGGCCATTTCACTGTTGCTGTGCTTCCTAGACACGCAGTTTCTTCAGAGCTTTCTCTTTCCTGCACAAAAAAAAATGGAAGAAACAAGGAAAAAGGAGGAGGGAAATCCTTATTCCCTCAGTCCCCCCTGTTATCAAAATAAAACCCACTTAGATCACCCTGAAGAATATTCCATTTTGTAGTGAGTAAAGTTTTCCCTCCACTTCCTATCTCCCTCTGCCTACAAAATAGTCATTGAAAAATTGAGGATTCATCTTTTTTTTACCCTTATTTCTTTTCATTTAGTATCGAAAATGTTCCAAAGGAAGGAAATGTGATGTTATATTCAATATAAATGTAAGTCAAAAGGATATTGTAACAGGAATTTTGCTCATTCTTGCATCGTTTATATCACAAAATGCAAAAAGAAAATTAAACTTCTTGTGTCTTAAATAGAGAAACAAATTTACAAATATCTGCTTTCCGTGGTTTAAGCACTATTAGGATATTAAAGATCTTCCAGTCCATAAGAAAATCAAACAGACTACACATTAAAATCAATAAGCCAATTTCCAGTTGTGTTTATGTGTGTATTTATAATATTTTTATCCATATTTGGGTTCAAGAAAATTTAGACTTCAATATCATGAAACTGACTACTGAGTTAACATCTAACTTCTTTGAGAGCAAAAGTATTTAATATTTGCCTCACTGGTACATGGAAGCTAAAGGGGACCTTCCATAATTTTAAATGAAATGTGAAGAGCATTTACTTATGGGCTTTTAGGGGGACCTTCCAGCAGTATGAGGGAACCCAGAGGATACTTTCACCATACCCAGCAGTGCCGGTGGGGTGCCACAGCTTGAACTTGAACTTTGTGTCTGACAAGGATTTGCTCCAACTCTGAAAGCTATCTCAGATGCAGTTAATTAAAACTTACACCCTGAGGGCCAGCCAAGTGCCTTGGAGCAAGGCACGTGTGAAGCCCTGGGTCCTCTCCCTGAGACCGGCAGGTACATCTCCAGCACTGCACCAAATAGGAGAAACTATAATCATATGACCTAAATGTTAAAAACAGAAGTTACTCAATTGGAAGTAGTGTTTTAATTAGGAGCCAGATCATTAAGACTCTGAGTAATTTTAATACATTACACTTTTTAAAAAAGCATTTCTTAGTTTACATTGTTCATTTCAATCTGCCTCTGCCCATAATTAGCCCAGATTGTTATTGACAAATATAATAAAATCGCAGTGTTTTAGCTCTAGATGTCTATACATTCCATACATATGATACATATACATAATTTTCTTTCACCTATGTGTCATATCAGAATTCTTTGTTTATCATCGCTCAGACTGCAGATGATGGAACAAAATTAAAATGTCACTGAGCGATTGACTTCTTGTTCTCATAATCCAACATAAACCCCCATTTCAAATAGTATCAAACCGCTGTCATCAAATTGTCAACATGCCTAACACAGAAAGCTCTGGGGATGGGTTAAAGAACAGTGAAATGGACCATAATAACTAAAATTTAGAGAGCAAACATAAACCGAGTTCCTCCACTGCGTTGCATCTCCTGTTTACAATCTCCTGAGACAAATTTTCAACTCAAAAGGCTACTTAGCAAATGTCAGCCCCACATCAGGATAGGTGACAAATGACTGGAATTCACATTCACAAATAACTGGAAAGATGAGATGCTTTCCTTGGGAGTCTATCATTATACAAACATGCTTATGAAACAACACCCACAATGGCAGGTTATTATACTCATTCAATGTGCTAAGGTTCACATTGACGCTCCAAGTTTTAGGACACGCTATGCACTCTCAAAACTGCCGAAGCGGATGCTTTTAGGTCTGGGATGTTAGAAACACAGGAGGAAGCAATTGAAGTAACAAAATATTGACAACTGCCCATATAATAAGTATTATTTTCAGACAAAAGCCACCGTAATTACAAAGATTACAACTAAGCTTCATCTGGTGTCAATAAGATGCTAAGTGCTATCCAGATGATACAGAGTGTCATGAAATTGAGATGAGAAAATAAAGGCACAGTGCAGATCAAATCACAACGTGAGCACGCACACGCGCGCGCGCGCGCACACACACATACACACCACGCCACACCACCACCGTGAACCACAAATTCCTCCTACCACAAAAACTGGGAAGTGGTTTGTGAATTGTGTCTAGTGACTTATTCAGGCGCCAGCTAAATGGTCTAGTGCTAAGATAAAACTGTAGTTTATCTACAGAATCCACTCCTAGGAAGGAGAGGGCATCAGGGACAGAGATGTAAGTCCAAGACCACAGCCATGGTCCAGGTCCCTCATAGATGCTGAGCCGATGAAGATGCTCAGCTGATGCTGAGCTTGCAGGAAGGGGAGGCTGAGCGCGAGCGGGTGTGGCCACGTGGATTCCGCAATGTTTAGCTATTGACTAACTTCCAAGTAACAGGATGAAAAGAAAGCACTGATGAAGGTAATGAAAACCAGGCCGAGCTGCCAGTCATCCTTCCTGGCTCCAAGAATTTCAAAGGCAGGATAACTCTGAATGGATCGAGTTACTTGGGCAGAGAGTTAAAATAATTGCTCAGGCTCCCAAGAGAAACCACTTCTCCAATGCCTAAATGCTTTTAATCTGGATTTGTTGAATTCTGCACAGATTTGAGGGTTTCGTAATCTTCTAGCAGAAGGATTAATCAGTTAATACCTTACATGAATGCTTTATAAAAAAAAACATTTTTAAAGCCAAAGCAATTCACCAAACCATTTAATAAAAAATAAAGGCACAAATCTAGCACAAATAAGACAGGGTCTTTCTATCATTTACAAGAATGTTGAATAAATATACCTTTAAACATCCATGACATTTGGAGATTTTAATACCAAAATGGAAATATGCAATAATGTAATCAAAATATTCATGGAAAGCTGATGGTTGCAGATACACTTTGTAAATATCCTTAAGCATCAAGGCCCAAGGGGAGATTTGAGGGAACACGTAAATAAACACACATGCACACACACGCACACACACACAAATACACACACATGCACGCAAGCATGCATACACATCTTGCATGTAAAAGGACTAATAACTAAAATTTCATTCTATAAATGGTTAGTGAATAGCCAACTATCTGCTGAGATAGCAAGAATACACGATTTAAAAAATACACAATACTTATCTTTGCAAAACTCAGGTTGCTGGAGAATACTACCAAATAAACAGTTCTGATATAATAGCGTTTCTGACACAGGGACAGACTGAAGAGTTGTAAGACACTTTGGAATGTCAAAGGTATAACACAAGGAGACGTCTCTTATATCCAGGAAAATGACTTGCAAGAAAAACATGATTAGTCATGTAGCAACGGAGAGGGAGCATTCTTGTATATGGAAAGACGGGCTTAGGAGCAGACGAGCTGCTGCGTGGATGAAAGAGCTGTGTGGGGAGGAAATGAGAAGTGATTTCCTGTGCTGGTAGCAACCATGTTTGTGGGTTTCTCCCAAAGGTTTGGAGGAGACAGGTGGGTAATCCAGAACGACTTCCCCTGCAAGATGAAGATCGCCTGGCCAGAGAAGATGGAAGAAGACAATGAAGACTTGCTAGTCCACTTAGAATTCAAATTCTTAGGACATACACCCCTGTGAAATTCTATAAAGAAATGTATCATAGGGCAAACATAAGACCACAAGGAGAGAAATGGATGGGATTAAACATACTCCTTGGAGTACCATGCTAAGTGAAACGAGTCAGAAAGAGAAGGACAGATATACAAGGACTGCACTCATTTGTTGAGTATAAAATAACATAACATGAGGCTGACACCCAAGGATAGTAGATACAAGGGCCAGGAGGATTGCTCCATTGTTGGAAGCCTGCCTCATGAGTGGAGGGGAGAAGGCAGCTGGAATAGAGAAGGGATCACTATGAAAATAAAGGTTGGAGAGATAGGTCGAGATGGGAGATGTATGCTGAAAGTAGATGAAGGACCAAACATGATAACCTCTCAGTATCTGTATTGCATACCATGATGCCTCAAAGTAGAGAGTATGTGGGAAATTGTCTACCATGGAGGCAGGGGGAGGATGGGAAAGGGGGGGTATACTGGAGACATTAGTGGTGGGGAACGTGCATTGCTGGAGGGATGGGTGTTTGATTATTGTGTGACTATAACTCAAACATGAAAGCTTGGCACTATACCTCACAGTGATTCAATAAAATAAATTTTTTAAAAAAGAAAAAAAACAAAAAAATTAAACTAAATAAATAAACATGCTTCTCAGGACAGGAGTTATATAGTACAAATGGACACGGTGCATGCCTTGTGTGCAGCTGACCCAGGTTCAAGCCCCGGGAACCACACCTGATTCACCAAGTGTGGCCAGGAGTGATTTCTGAGCAGAGTCAGGGGTAAGTGAGGCCTGAGCACCTCTGGGTATGGCCCCAAACTGTGTTTATTTTCATATTAGAGAGTTTTGAAAAGATGTTTTTGACATTGGAATTAAATGTCAGGGTGGGAAGATTTAAAGACGGGATGGCGTGCATAACTTTGGAAAGCATAAAAATAGACATCACAGCAGGCCGAAGTGATGGTACAGCACGTAGGGGGCTAGCTTTGCATGCAGCAGATGGAGTTTCCATCCCTGGTACCCATATGGTCCCCAAGTCCTCTCAGGGGTGATCCCTGAGCACAGAGCCAGGAGTAAGGCCCTGAACACAAATGGCACACCTCCCCCCAAAAATAAATAAATAAATAAATAAATGACAAAATAAAGGTCCCAAGAATTATTCAGAGAAAAGATGAATTCAGACTGTAGTAAAGGGATGTTTCTACTCTGAGCCCTGTTATGTTTTATCCTTGAAGTTGATTCAGGCTCCTTCATTTTCAATATGGTTGATGGATGTCAGTGATTCCATGCTGACATTTGTGGTTATAAACAAGGTTTTCCCCTATTTATTTCACTGATTTTTCCCATGGGGGTAGCTGAGAGTGAGAGGAAGTGTAATTGTTTGCTTTGGGATTTTTTTTTTCTTTATAGAACCCATACTTATTGTGCTAGGAAGTAAGAAATGACTTTGAGATCATTTGGAAAGGTCTAGAAGACCCAGGATCTACCAGGAAAGGCCATCACTGACCACACAGGGGCCACTTTGTACATCACCATAATGAGCAACTGATTCTCCATCCGAATGTTTCAAAAGACAACACTGAAGATAAGGAAAGTTCCTTTTACCTTACACTTACTATAAAAAAAAAAAAAACACATCTTCTCCTAAATGATTTTACCCAGGAAGAAAACCTCAAGAAAGGGTCACATTCTTTAGCAAAAGTCATCAGAAACATTTATCTTTCTATCTGTGATAAATAATGAAGCCAGTCCCAGATGGCGTGGGTCTATAGCTTTCCTATTTCTGAGTGTTTTTCCTGAATGAGATTTATGAACTATTCTTCATTGTTCAATGACAGGACTGTTCTCTCTGCGGCGGCAGGAGCTTAGTCATGGAGAATGTAAATATAGAAACAGGAGACTGTGCACTCCGCAATAATCCCGTTCAACTCAGCACATGATGTCTGCTCTGCGGGCCAGGCGACCGCGCTGCCAGCCTGGGTCAGAACTTTCTGTCACGAACTCTAGCTCGGACCGTCTTTAGGTGCAAGAGGTGAGTAATTCACTCTTCATGAAGAAAGCAGCTGATCACATGCCTTATACCAAGAGGAACGACGGATGAGCGAGTTGGACTCGGACAGACAGTGACCTCCCACTACTGCCCAGGTCACCCCTGCACCCCTGAAATGGGTACAGACTGTGATGAAGATACTCCCCAGGATACTCCACCTCCCACGAATGGGGGAGACTATTCTAGAGGGTGTGATGGGGGTCAGGGGCACCAATAACAGACATTGCCAGTCACAAGCCATGAGTGAGGAAGAGTGGAAACAGGGTAAGGTCCAAGTGAGTGCATCAGGAGGATGGGGTGTTCCACACAGAGCATACTCCAGTAAAGACAACAACAGAGAGTGCTCCCCAGAGAACCCTGCCCCAGGAGCTAGCACTGGCCTCCAGAAAGGAACCAGAGTGTCAGAGCATCCATACAACTAAGGCTCAGCACTGGGGACCCAGAGGGCACGCACAACATGACCAAGGGGGAGATAAATACCCACAGGACCCTCCTCGCAGGAAGTTCTCCACCATGGCCGGACCTGCCAGGCGTCCCCACTCCAACTCCTCCTTGTTGACATAGCAACTGGACAGAAGACTTCTGTTCCATTAGAAGCTGACAAATCTATACCCCCCCCAAACAAACTATAACCAAATATTGGACCTGTTGTGCCCAAGTTTCGGATCCCCAATTGTAAAGAGACCAAGTCCACACATGATAATGCAAAAGCAATGAAACTCTATAACTAGCCCGAGCTATTGCTAGCTTGAGCTAGGGTCCAAGTCCCATCCAGTGCAGTGGAGTCTTGACAAGGACCCCAACTCCAAATCACAAGCACTTTATGTAGGGTTCAGAGTTCAGAAGTACTTTATGTACTGGTCTATATTTAGCAACAGCCCAATTGCAATGGTGGTCAGTGATTAGGCAATGGTTAGTAACAGTTTCTATGGAGGGTACAGTGATCCCTCATGACCGACCAGACCCGACTGCCCAATTCCTTATCTCGGCAAATTACTCAACTAGGAGTTTACCAGAAACTGCAAGTCCTGCTCCAGGGAAACAGAAATTGAGGCCTAGTTAAGACTTAATGTTAGCTGCAGCTTGTCAGAGCAACAGTTTCGCCCTCATATACCCATTTCTCAAAAATTAAATTAAATTTTGTACACTTCTGAGGTCACTGTTCCAGGAGGTTTGCTGTTGTGGTTGCTGATGTTTTTGAATGGGAGAGCTGATAGTAAGGAAATGGGAAGACTGGGACACAGCACCCTGACATTTCAGGGAAATATGGCATCCCAAGAAGAGAACTGGCCCGATCCCAATGCCAAATATAAGGGAGATTATATCTCCCAATTAGAGAGTTCAAATTGCTATCATCAAGAAACTCAAAGAGCCTAAAGAAAATTCAGAAAGGCAGATCAAAAAGAACTTAGAAAATCTAATCAAAGAGAAACAACAAAACTCAGGGAAAATGAGTTCATAAATAACATCAACAAACAGAAGGCAGAGAATGAAGCTTTAAATAAGAAAATAATGGAGATTCAGGATGTGAAGGACTCAATAAATTAGAAGAAAAGTCCTAGAGAAATCTGTAGAAACAGGAGGTCAAAGAGAGGAATGAATGAATCAGTGACCTTAGAATCTCTGTAGAAAGATTCAGGTGGAAGGGATGAGGAATATTACAATTTACTTGAATGAAGAAATTACAAGAACTCTCGGCATAAGGAAAAGCCATGGAGACTAAGAAATAAAAGAGAAAAACATGCTTATTTTAAAAATATGAAAAACTTTCCAAATTTAGGGGGAGGAGTAAAGGCCCTCCCGTTGATCATCGATTTGCTCGAGCGGGCCCAGTAACGTCTCCATTGGAGACTTTGTTGTTACTGTGTCTGGCATATCGAATACATCACGGGGAGCTTGCCAGGTTCTGCCGTGCGGGCAAGATACTCTCGGTAGCTTGCCGGGCTCTCCGAGAGGGGCGGAGGAATCGAACTCGGGTCGGCCATGTTGGCTGCGTGCAAGGCAAACGCCCTAACACTGTGCTATCAGTATGAAGCCAACAAGATAGAGGGGCAGGAGAGATAATATAGTGGGTAAGGCACAAGCCTTGCATGCATATGACCAGGGTTTGATCCCCTATATTCCATATGGTCCCAAGAGCATCACCAAGAGTGATTCCTGAGTGCAGAGCCAGGTGTTAACCCTGAGCATCCCTAGTTGTGGCACATAACAAAACAAACAAACAAAAGACATAAAGAGAAAGCACATGGAACAATGAAGTAAAGAGAAGTAAGTAAGCAGAGGAAGAAATAGAAGAGAAGTTACAACAGACACTATGGAAATATAAAGGATCATTAGTGGGTGCTATAATCAATTAGATGGCAGTAATTTTGAAAACCTAGCAGGAATGCACAAATCATTGGTAGCATACAATAGTTCTAAGACTAAATTAGGATAAAATAAAAACCAATGACAGAATCGTTACAAGTAGTAAACTGACAAAAAAAATCAAAAGCCTAATAAAAAGCAAAATCTAATACTAAAGTCTTCTCAAAGACTTCTGTCAAATGGAAAACAAGGGAAGATTCCAAAAGTAGAAAACTACACAAACAAAATGACAAAACAATAGCTCTCATCAATATAGATGCAAATAGTAAACCAAACCATTAAAATAATCATATACATGATCATGTGAGATTTATTCCAGAGATGCAAGAAATATTCAACATATGCAATCAGTAACCGAGATACAACACAACAATCTGATGATTACCATGATAGATCCTGAAAGAGCATTTCATAAGATGCAGCATTATTTTATGATAAAAACCACCAACAAAATGGATAAAGAAGAAATGTACCTAAATATAATACATATATATCCATTTTGTTACATATATGTATATGATATATATTTATATATAAAATATAAATATATATATATATTATATCACGACGATGATCACGACCATCCTGTTGTTCGTTGATTGCCTAGAGCAGGCCCCAGTAACGTCTCCTTCGTCCTAGCCCTGAGATTTTTAAAAAAATGCCATATTAAAGGCTCTTTCGGGGTTAGGAGAATGAGACCCTTCATTGTTACTGGTATTTGGCATATTGGGTCCGCCACGGGGAGTTTGCCAGACTCTGCCGCACTTGACGATGCCACAGTCCACACCATATTCAACTCTGGAATATTGAAAATTGTGGGGTTTTTGAGAGTACAGAAGTAAGGTTTGATCCCTACCACTTTATTTGGCTCCTTGAGTACAAAGCCATGAAGCAAGGAGCAAACCCTAAGAAAAGCCAGGCATGACCCAAAAGCCTCCTCCCCTGTCACCACTAAGGCATAAAAAACTGAACGCTGTTCATCTTATTCCTGAATAGAATGGGATGTTTACTCTCCCCACTACTATTCAATATAATTCTGGATGATCTAGAACGAGAACGAGACATCCAGTCATTAAAAGGATATAAACAGAATCCAAATTAGAAATGAGTAAGTAAAACACTACTAGGTGATGATACGATTTTCTATATAAAAAATGCCAAATACTTAACTAAAAAACAATTAGATGCAATAAATACTACAAAGTGATAGATTATAAACATGCAAACTTTTGTTTTGTTTCTATACAGGTAGCAGAAAGAAAAATCAGCTGAAAAAATAAATCCCCCATTTGTTACTGCATCAAGAGAAATACTTGGAATAAATTTAAACAAAAGAAGTGAAAGAACTGCTGAGAGTATCAACACATTGTGAGTTTTCTCTAGAGTTCAGCCATTAATTATTATTGGTGTCATCAACTTGATAACAGAAGAGCTAGCAAAAAGAGCAAGAATAATTTTTAGAGAGGACATTTCAATGAGACAACAGGAAAAAAATATTCGGAAAAACGCAAAGACCCGGTGAACAGAGAAAGAAAAATTTAGCTGTGACTTATTGAGTTTGGAAAATGATAAAAAAAAATGATACTTTAACTTAAGGTTTCATTTTTGTAATGTGTTTCTCGAATAAAATGTTTAGCATTAAATGGAGTTTCCAGAGTGCAGTTGTTATCACGTCTGCTGACATGAACTGTTTCGGCATTAAAAGATCACATTTTGTTGTGGAAGGTATGGTTCTTGACTGTAATGCTTGACTGACTTTTTTTTGGCAAGGTGGAAACAATTTTGCAATATTTTATAGCTCGTATTTAAAACAGGTTTGAAAAACTCTTTAGTTTCTCCCTTTAAATTTTGATTGTTAATCTGAATATACTATAATTTTAAAATCTCTTTAAAAAACTGGCATCTTGAAATAATTGCTCAGTCTTTGGGGGAGGAAGGTTAATGTTGCCATTATTTGCATAGATTTTAAAAAGATAAATGAGTTCAAGCCGCCCATAATTTAACTTTTAGAATATAAATGACAAGTCACTTGCCAATACAGCTGCAGGTAATTTTACTGTAAAAGAATTGGCAATAATTTACATTTTATACTGCGGTGTCTTCTCCCACACAAATATACCATACTTCTCATCTCTTAGTAGTTGAAATCTCAAGTCTCTGTGGAACTTATTTTACGTTCCTATATAATAACATATTGGCATCCTGATCAAACATCCCTCAATATACACAATTGTCATTCCTAACAATTCTTATGCATGTGGCATGATAGCAAACAAGATAAAGCAGTTGGAAAAGAGCCACTGTCATCAAAACAGCATGAGTTTTGCATATACTTCTCTTAAAGTAGTTCAAGTCATGCTTTCTTTATACATTCAAACACGAACTTAGTACCATTTCTTTCACTGTACAGATATTCAGGGTGGAGACGTTCAATACAGCAAAAGGTTTCCTGCAACTCAAGTCTTAAGAGATAAAGTCACTGTCACTGTCCTCTCGTTGTTCATAGATTTGCTCGAGCGGGCCCAGTAACATTGTGAGACTTGTTACTGTGTTTGGCATATCGAATACATCACAGGTAGCTTGCCAGGCTTTGCCGTGTGGGCGAGATACTCTCGGTAGCTTGCTGGGCTCTCTGAAAGGGGCAGAGGAATCAAACTCGGGTCGGCCGTGTCGGCCATATGCAAGGCAAACGCCCTACCCGCTGTGCTATCGCTCCAGCCATAGATAAAGTAATTTTTGACTCAGAAGGAATAGAATCTAAGGAGCTTCTGGAATCCATTGAAGAATCACAGTTATATACAGCTACATCGACTAGCTTCTCAGCACCATTTGTTGAACAGACTATTCTTATTCCATGAGCAATGCATATCCTTGTTGAACGTACACTGATGATATCAGGAAGTGTTAAAACTCTAGGATTTAACCTTCATTCTCATGATTAATTTGGCTATATTTGACCTTTTGTAATTTTATATCAATTTTTGTATGAAATTTTTATACCAATTAATTAAAAAAGTAAAAGTAGACTTACACCAAACAAAAGCTTCTGCATAGATTAAGATTTGCAAATCATATATTTAATTAGGAATATCCAATATATTTTTTCCAATATATTTTTAAGTCTCTTAAATATAATAGCAAAATTTAAAAAAAATTTAAAAAGTGACCAGTAGATTCAGTAGATATTTAGGTTGAAAGATATAAAGAAACTAACTGGGTACATGAAAATGTACCTGATATTATTATCCATGAGGAAGTTTGTCAAAACTGTAATAAAATTTCACCACTTACCTTTTATAACAACTATCACCAAACACAATCTAATAGGCATTGACAAGGCTTTAGAGTAATAAAAATTCAGTATACACTATAGAAGTGCCACTAAATTGACACTATTGTAGGGAAAACAACCTCACAATTCTTCAAACGTTTAATATATCTACCCTATATATGGTGGGGTTATTTCCCTTCTGGGTATATAAAGGTAAAGGTAAAGGCCCTCCCGTTGATCGTCGATTTGCTCGAGTGGGCCCAGTAACGTCTCCATTGGAGACTTTGTTGTTACTGTGTCTGGCATATCGAATACTCTCGGTAGCTTGCCGGGCTCTCCGAGAGGGGAGGAGGAATCGAACTCGGGTCGGCCATGTTGGCCGCTTGTAAGGCAAACGCCCTACCCGCTGTGCTATCTGATTCCAAATTTGTAGCACTGTAACACTGTCTTTCCTTTGTTCATCAGTTTGCTTGAGCAGGCACCAGTAATGTCTCCATTGTGAGACTTGTTGTTACTGTTTTTGGCATATCGAATATGTCACGGGTAGCTTGCCAGGCTTTGCTGTGCGGATGGGACATTCTTGGTAGCTTGCCGGGCTCTCCGAGAGGAATGGAGGAATCGAACCCGGGTCGGTCACGTGCAAGGCAAATGCCATACCTACTGTGCTATCATTCCAGCCAACTCCAAATCAAGATCTCAAAAATGTATCGGTAGCACGACAAATAGTTATGCTGTGGAAACAATATTAACAGCCATAAGAAAATAAAGTCTATGTAATGCATAAATGAAACAGTCACTGTTTAGCTTTAAAACCAAAGGAAATTCCACAAAAATCAAACAAACAAACAAAAAAACAGCATTGCTAGACCTTGAGGACATGAGACAAAGACAATTTCTTCATGCTCTCACTTACATAAGATGCCTAAAACGGTGAGTTTTATTACATCAAAGGCCTAGTGATCTTTGGTGGAAAGGGGGAGGAGTTATTAATTAGCAGGCAGATCCTTTAAAGGTCTATTGTAAATCATTTTCTCTTTAATCAACAATCATTTATTGTGCAGTAAAATTTGCTAACAGATCTCATGTTAAACGGTCTTAGAATAAAAACAAAATACACCAATTGGCATGTTTTTTTCCCTTCTGGATATTGTGTTTTCATTTATCCATATATTTAAATTTTATTTTTGTTTTGTTTTGATGTATATAGTTAGCATAAGCCTCTAGTATTCTTCAACTGGACTATAGTTGGTCTGCAGGTTTGCAAAATACCTCTGAGACAAGACCATTCTACTGTATCTGAAAGTCTTCTACTACAGTAGTGCACTCATATGTAATTACAGATTATTTAACAAACAATGAAACATTGGCATCAAATTGAATTGGCAGTTACTTATAAACTCATTCTTTGAAATGCTAAGGGATTTTGATATTTCACAATATTTAACACACGACTTGATTATCTAGTTGATTTTTCCCTTGGATTTTTCTACATATAAATCAGTGTTTTAAGGAAAAATAATTCTTACTTCTTCGCTGTGACATGTTAAATCATGTTTTACAGCAGAGACACAAAGGTTTAGAGTATATCTGCCGTCAAGTTGATTATTCCTCCATGAGAATAGAAAATAGCATTCACAGATATATTACAACGAAGGCATACTATTCTGTACCCAACTCTTCAGCAACAAGCTCTTTGAAGAGTTATAAAAATATATCAGCTATAAGAATATATAAGAAATACAGATGAATGTATATATACACATATATACATATATGTGTATGTATATATGTGTATATATATAATTCTAATAACAAAAGACCATAAGAGACTGAAGAAGTCTTTTCCAAAGTAGGTGATGCCTCTGGAATGAGAAGCTAGAACCACACAGGGTGGGGAATAGGAGCTTTGGATTTATTCACTTAACAAGGGTAGATTTCCAAGGTGGCACTGAGTAATTTCTTTTTCCTGAAAAAGGGTAGCAGACCAAGTAGATCTGGGACCCATTCAGATTAACTGTATCTGAATGATACAGTTAATTTTGTCCTCATTTTTAAAAAGCCAGGACTCAACCAGAGATACCAGGCAGTCCAAGGAATAACTTCCCACAGGGTCCCTGACTGGTTTATCTTCACTAGATCTTCAGAAGATTCAGGTTTGGGTGGCACATGATTCAATGGGGCTGGGGAATAGTACAAAGGACCAAACCTTGTGCATAAGCTTAGTCACTGACATAGTATGATCCCCCACCCCAGAGGTGGCCCTGGTGACCCCCAATTGCCTAAGCCTGAGCACAAGACTGTCCGGTGTAGTAAGTCAAATATCTGTGTGAGTCACCCCAGAACTGTCTGAGCAGTGCTACCTACCACTCAAAGAAGATAAAGTCATAGAACCTTATTAGGGATGCAGATATTGATGCTTTAACCCCAAACCCTTTAATGATAAAAAGGCAACAGATTAGAGATAGAAAGATGTTTCTTTAGCTGGATACAAAACATCTGCAATAAACCCTGGTTTCAATGATGGAAAATGGAAAGCATGCACTTTCTACCAGGACCAAAACAAAGCTGAACCCTTAAGGCCGCTGCTATTCAGTATTTCTAAAACAAACTCTGTTTCTTGACAGGGTCAGTATTGCTATTTGGAAGGCAAAAGAAATCAAAGAGTCATATACTGGACAAAGGAAGTAAAATTAATCTCTATTTATAAAAGAGCCGGTGTTTTATAGAGAAGATCATTAAGTAACACATAGACAATGCATTTACCCTACAATTAACACTGCTATTTTCAAAGCAAAAGAATACCAGATCAACATGCACAAATTAATTGCATTTCTATCCATTAGTATTGAATCATCGAAAGTGAAAATAAGAGCACAAATCCATATACAATAGCATCGAAAATATGCTGCAAATACTTAAGAAGAAAATTAACCAGGAAAGAGTAAGACTTGTACAATGAAACCAAGGAACATTGCCAAAATAAAATGAAGGCTTAAAAAAATGAATAAATGGGCACACATCAAATAGTCATCTATCAAGGGCCTAAATAATTTTAAAATTATATGGATCACTCCTGAAAGTGATCTACATAATAAATCCCATTCCTACAAACCCCACTGGTCTTTTGAAAAAAAAAAGAGAAACTTCATATGCAATTTTAGGTAACCCCAAAGTGCCAAATCAATCATGGTTAGAAGAACAAAATTTGAGGTTTTCATAGGGAATTTTAGGTAACCCCAAAGTGCCAAATCAATCATGGTTAGAGAACAAACTTGCACTTTCCAATTTAAAAATATACAGAAAGCTATAATAATCATACCCTAGTCTAAGAATAGACATGTGAATCAATAGGATAGAACAGTCTAGAAATAAACTCATACATCTGTGGCCAATTGATTTTCAACAAGTGTGACTATTCAATGGAGGGAAAATAGTCTCTTCAATAAATGGCAGTTGTGACGACTAGAAATACACAAGAAAAGAATTCAGTTGATTCCCTAACTCTAGGGCAGGGCTTCCTAAAATTTTTTCCCACACGGTCTCTTTTCATAAATGAAATTTTTACACGACCCTGTGAATATACGTATATAATCAAGTATACATTTCAAAAGATATCTAAAAATAAATCACAAATTAATTTATTTTGAAATAATTTAAAATGTATCAAGCCCACCCATTCAGTTATGCAATCCTATATCAACCAACAATTTAAGGTACAAATCTCTGAGGGAGACCATTAGAAGAAAACACAGCGGTAAACTTGCCCAGTGTTGGATTTGATATTAGATTCTTAGCTATGAACCCAAAAGGGAAACAACAAAAGAAAAAAGAAGATAAAATTGAGCTTTATTAGGTCCCGAGAGAGAGTACAGAGAAACTGACGTGTTTGCCTTTTCATGCAGTCGACCCCATTTCAATCCCTGGCATCACCAAGAATGACCCCTAAGCACCGAGCCAGGAGTTTAAGTCCTGGCTACTGCCAGATGTGGCCAAAAATCTTCCCCCCAAAGTGAACTTCACCCAAGAAGCTGTTTTTATTTGTACTAAAGTGTATTTCCAGGAAAGCCAAAAGACAACCTAAGATTGAAAGGGGAAAAATCAAAATAAAAATATGGGGGGAAAGTTCTATAATTCATAAATAAATAGGAGGCTAGAAAGGTGATACAGGGAGTAAGGCACTTAAGAGTAGCTGTCCTAGGTTCCATCCCTGGCACACCATATGGTCCTTGGAGCCCACTGGGAATGACCCTGGGCACAGAGCCGGAAGTGAACCCTAACCGCCACTCAGTGTGGTCCCAGAGCTAAAACAGAAGGACTCACTAAGCACACTACGCACACCCAGGAAAAATGGTTGGAAGCAGGTAGATGCACATCTGGGCAATGATTATGCTTAGCATATTAATCACTAGAGGAATGCTAATTAGCCATCATCTCATACCACTTTATACTCTGCATGATGGCCTCACTAAAACAATAATAACACCGATGATATCAAGAATAGGTAGGCATCCAATCAGTGGCTGAACGAATCGCAGTACTCCTACATTTAAAAAAAAAAGAATAGGTGGGCCATGTTCGGCAAGAACGCAGACAAACTGGGATTTTTGTACACTGCTGTAGAATACAAACTGGAGAAGCAACGTGAGGAAGAGATTCGGAGGTCCTCAAAAAGCCATCAGGAGGACGGAGAGAAATGCAAATCATTTGCTCCCAGGAACCAAAAGGTCTCCTGAGCACCAGGAAAAGTGGCCTAAAAACAAAAAGGTAAATACACATATATATATATATATGCATGCATATCTGTAAATGTATACATACATACACAGATTCTATATATGTATATGTGCATATATATGTATTCTGTGACATATATACATATGCACATTTATAGATTCTGTATATATTTATGTATAGATATATGTATATCACTGTATCACTGTCATCCTTTTGTTCATCGATTTCCTCGAGCGGGCACCAGTAACCTCTCCTTTGTCCTAGCCCTGAGACTGTAGAAAGTGCTACATTTGAGGCTCTTTCAGGGTCAGGGGAATGAGACCCATCATTGTTACTGGTTTTTGAAATACTGAATATGCCACAGGGAGTTTGCCAGACTTTACCGTGTGGGCAGGATACTTCTGGTAGCCTGTCAGGTTCTCCAGAGTAAGAACTAGATAATAAGATGTCGTGCGCTTCTGGGAGCTGGGTTTTATAGTCTCTGGGTCTTGGCCATTGGTGGGATTACACGGTGCCGGAGGCAGTTGTTGGGCATAACGCCTACATACTGGAAGATGGGGGATCTGGGTGGAGGAGGCCCAGTCCCAATCCTATGTACATATATGCACATAAAGATATATATGTGTATTCTGTATATATATGTACATATAAAGGTGTACATATACATATACAGATCTATATGTATACAAATAGAGTTTTGGGATCCTTGGGGAAGATGCCAAGAAGTGGGTCCTGTTGCAGTTAAATTCCTAGTTTTTTTTATTCCTGGAAGTGTCCATATTGTTTTTCAAAAAGTTTGAACCAGTCAACATATCCACCAGCAGTGAACAAAGGGTCCCTTTTCCCCACATCCACACCAATATTAATTGTTTATGTTCTTTGTGATCTGTGCCAGTACTGTTGGTGTGAAACGATATCTTGTTACTTATATTTGCATTTTCCTAATGATAAGTGATGGACACTGAAAATTTTTGTACATATAATTTGGCTATCTCTGGCAGAACTTTCTGAATAAAAAAAAAACAATAAAAATTGAGGAAGGGATGAGCAGGAATTAGAGTTCTCTTGCTTAGAAAAAGCAACCCTGGTGGTGACAGAATTATGAGATAGGACTTCCCTGCTAGTAATGATAATATAATAATTACACACTTTTTAATAGAATTTACATGTATGTTTTTTCAAAGATTCACAGGATTAAACTCAATCAATCATCAGTCCACCACCATTTTGCAAAGGACAAAGCTGGTGAGTCCAGAGGAGATGAGTTTGTGAAGAGACACTGCAAGTCAGTACTCAGGCTGAGTCTCCACCTGAGACAGGGCTGTCAAACCCACACCCATAATCACAGTGCTATGCTGTTCGCCAAGGTTCTCTTAATGGGTCGGGAATGCCGGCTTCTTGAGAGATGTACTGCACATTCTACAGAGCCACATTTCATGTTCAGAAGTATTTCCATAAATTGAGAGGTCTACTAAATCATGTTCACAACGCTCTATCATATATACATAAGGAATTTTGACTGAAATAATTCAGCCTGAATCAGCTGACACATTCATTGCAAAGAGATGAATATATATATATATGTATATATATATATCACTGTATATAAGAAAACTCCATGTCATATTATTTTTAGATAAAATGATTGTGGTGTGACAGTTACCTTCTCCACTTATTATGACTTATCCCTGCTCTATAAAGTTGGTGGCAAGTGACAGGATAGTCCCTACCTTAATGCAACTCAGTAGAATTAAAACCAATAAAATACTCACAAGTGAATAGTTTAGGACTGTGATATCTGATAGAAGAAAAAAATGCAAGTGAGACACTAGTGTGTTACAAATTGTCAAACAGAAATGAAATTTCTATAACTTAAAAACAAATTGCAAAATATATAAAATTAATATATAGAATTAAAACAACATAAATGATCAAACAATTTTGTTAATATTCCTAAGAGGAGCAAATCCACCCTATTGTAAGGAAAGATAAATAAATGGTGAGACTACACCTTAATGGTGAAAAATTAATAAAAACAAAATAGGAGGTTTAAAAATCTGATGAATTATGCAAGGTTCATACACAATTTATGATAATCCAAATCCTCTGATGTCTTTGTACGCTTACTCCATGGCTGAATATCCTCCGGTAACCTCAGCTTAATCCTCAGCTTAAGTGTTATCTCCTTTCTAAAATATTTTTCTGAACTCTGCTCTCTTTCCATTCAGAACAACTTGTTCTTTTCTCTCACCATCCAAAATACTTTAATTATTGTGCCTCTTTTAAGACACTCAAATCATTTGGAGTTACATTATGATTCCAATGCCTTTTTCCATCTGAGGATCTCGACATCATGAACACCTGGGAGCTTTGCAACAGCTGTTGAATGAACAATTTTCTGTACATCCCCTGGATGTTACTAAATCTATTCTACAAAAAAAGAATAATAGGCTTGTATCTATGTTGATTGCTACATGATACAATGCATGTTCTAAGTGTTTAAGGAATTGAATGATCTGATTCAGAAAAAAAATCCAAATCTTTGTAACTGAATCTCACAGTAATTCAAGAAAGAAAGAAACAATCTAAATTTAAAAGATCTGTAGAAACCATGAATCAATTAATAATATGATGTAGGTGTGATATGGCTTTGGAACCTTATATTTTTATAATAAGCAACTCATTAAGTTGTATATCAATTGATAATATTTACATACTGAGCTCAAGTTTTTGGTTTTCCATTGTCTTTAATTGCAAACATATTTCAAAAGCCATGATATTATTAATTTCATGAAAGTGAATTAGCTACCACATAATTAACAATCATAAAAAATTAAGCAGATAGAGTGGAATATTTGTCATACTCTTACACTATTTTTGATAGCATTCTAACACTTTAAGAATAATCACGATGAAAAGCTATTTTAACTTCATCTGGTATGATATGTTATAGGCCTATTTTATTGCAAATTAAAACAGACAAAATCATTACTAGAAATAAGGAAATAAATAATTTAAAGGTTTAATTTTAATGAACTTTCTTTCTTCTGATATAATTTTACCAGCTTTAAGCAGTCAAAAATATTTTTTTAATCAGCCCACTGAGAATCAAATAACATGCCTGGAAATATTTCAGGTGAATTTCTCTACCTATCCCTCTGTGCATCTATAAAAGCTTCAAATAGACTGTGTCAAGTTGTTTATGATTCAAAGATCACAATTTCATGTGAAGTATATCACCCCTGGTTTCATATTAAAAGTTTTAGTCAAGAAAAGTGTACTTTTAATAATAATATAACTACAGAAGGAAAAACAACTTATACACAAAAATAAGAGACCAAAATTCCCCCTAAAACCAAAGAATAAAGTGAAATAATTTGTACAAGGAATCTCAAAGAATGCACCCCTACAAATATGACCAACATCAATATCTTCTTGAAATTAAAATGCAGCTAATTCTGCTGAAAAGCAGGTAATTCGGATATATATCAAAATATGAGAAAAATACAGTGCAAAACTCCGGAAAGGAAAAGCTGTGATATTATATAACTTATATAAACGACATAAGGTGCAATGATAAAAACAGGGATTTTTTTTTAAAGACATAAGTGGTGTGAGACAGAATATAAATATTAAAAACCCTAAAATGGAGAATTATCAGTGTGCTGAATTCTCAATTTTCATCAAGAGAACAGATAAACTCTTGCATACCAACTTTATTCACTCTGTAAGCTAATCACACATAGTCTTTGATTGATACATTGGAAGCAGCTCTGGGAAAACAGGAAGCAGAAAGGCGGCCAGCATAACTATGAAAAGCGCACAGGTAGTACCTTGTTCTCTTCAACAGTCATCCCGACCGGCCGAGACAGCGGTCTTCAAACCACACCTCCAGGGGTGCATTTCCAAGGATTCAAGTGTGCTGCCTGGAGTCCCCGGGAGCACAGAAACTGGCTCCATTATAGCCTCATCCACATGGCACAAAAACAATCCCTTTGCTAGACACCCACTAGTGCCACAAGATCTCCCAAAGGAAGGCTCTGCATCTTTCCCTGGCATGAGTGGTCCCCTGGAGGGCAGATGCGTAAGTATTCCTTAAACACCTGATGGCCCAGACTTAAATGTCATGGGTTACAGCTTGGATTGGGGCTGAGCATCCTCTACCCAGATCCTCCATATTCCAGTAGGCAGGGGTCACACCCACCAACTGGCCCCCTGGAGTCGTGTAATCCCATCAACGGCCAAGACCCAGAGACTATAAAACCCAGGTCCCGGAAGCACGCGGCCACATTTGCGGATGCACAACATCTTATTACATCATTCTTACTTTGGACAACCTGGCAGGCTACCAAATGTAACCTGCCCACATGGCAGAGTCTGGCAAACTCCACGTGGTGTACCCAATATGCCAAATACCAGTAATAAGGATGAGTCTGATTCTCCTCACCCTGAAAGAGCCTTTAATATGGCACTTTTTAAAAAAATCTCAGGGCTAGGACAAAGGAGATGTTACTGGGGCCTGCTCGAGGCAATCAACGAACAACAGGATGGTCGTGATCGTGATCGTGGGTTACAGTGAGCAAGGGACACCAGCAACAACCAGGCTGGCCATGCAGAAGGGAAGGTCCCTGGCATCCACCTACAACAATCCACACAGCCACGGACACGGGGGCTCAGTCAAGTCTGATGCAACGAAATAACATACCCTAGCATCAGAACTACCAAAATCAAAGACTGGAAGATCCTAGACCTCTGAGTGACCAACCCCCAGTGGCAGAGACAGGGCACACGGAAGAAATCACACCCTCGCGGCAAATCTGAGGATGGGAGAGAGAGGCTGTGTCTCTGGTGGTCCAAGAAAGTGGGCTAGACAAGTAGAAACATATGGCCAGGTGGCGAAGGGTTTATGAATGAAAATGAAAACTTGAAAGTGTCCGAAGAAAAAGTAAGAGTATATTTGGACTATTGGGTCAGGGAGAAATACATAGATGTATAGTTAGGGAAAGGATGGTAAATTTGCAATGATCATACAGAAAGTCTAGTCAATGCCTAAATACATGTACATACAAGCACAGTAGCACTGTAGCACTGTCTTCCCGTTGTTCATTGATGTGCTCAAGCAGGTACCAATAACGTCTCCATTATGAGACTTGTTGTTACTGTTTTTGGCGTATCGAATATGCCATGGGGAGCTCACCAGGTTTTGCCGTGTGGGCGGGATACTCTCGGTAGCTTGCCGGGCTCTCCGAGAGGGGTGCAGAAATCGAACCTGGGTCGGCCGCATGCAAGGCACATTTCCTACCCGCTGTGCTATTGCACCAGCCCTTACACATACATATATTCACCTATATGTAAATATATATATTTATAAATACACACAAATATATAGGGGGCAGAAAATGTCAACTGAGGGTGCCAAAGTATCAAATATATGGTTAGTGAGTTTTAAAAATTTTAATGCAAGAAAGATAAATTCAAAATTTTACGTTGAAATTTATTTGAAATAAAACTAAAAATACATAATGGCAGATTTCTGAAGAAATATGCTTTCAAATGTCTTTAAAAATAAATGCATTGGGTTGGAGAGATAGTGCAGTGGGTAGGGCCTCACACATGGCTGACTGGCTCCCATCCCGCCATTGCATATGGTTCCCCAAGCACTGCCAAAAGCGAAGAGAAGACAGGAGGAACTCTGAGAACCACTGCCTTGGCCCAGGAGCCAAAGCAAACATAAATGGAACATTAGAACATTGTATGGCTGAAACTCAATCACAGACAACTTTGTGACTGTATCTCATAGTGATGTCATTTAAAAAAAATAAAAGCTTTTAAAAGGAATTATTAAAAATTTAGGTCTCATAAAATTAATTTCTTGTTCTCTTCAAAATAAATAAATGCATCAATAATTATATAATGAGGGCTGGAGCGATAGCACAGCGGTAGGGCGTTCGCCTTACAAGCGGCCAACATGGCCGACCCGAGTTCGATTCCTCCGCCCCTCTCGGAGAGCCCGGCAAGCTACCGAGAGTATTCGATATGCCAGACACAGTAACAACAAAGTCTCCAATGGAGACGTTACTGGGCCCACTCGAGCAAATGATATAATGAGGCAAAATACTATAAAATCATTCCAATTTTTTAAGTCCCATATTTTAGTGAGAGTTACAGAATGACTCTAGGATGGCTGAACATAAATCCATTCCATGATCAAATAAATAAGATGAAAAGTAAGAAAAACACTAGGAGCCATGGCAAGAGGCATCTATGAACAGAGGAGAGGGTAATCAAGGTGTGATACACATACACAATGGAACGTGAGGTGGGCGCAAGGCACCATCGAGGAAACCATGCAGTTGTCTGACACCCGGATGGAACTGGAAGATAGCATGTTAGCAAAGTGAGAAGAAGGATAGATATCAGACAACCTCATTTACCTGTAGTATATACAACAAGAGGAGGGAATGCAAGGTATCAATACCTGGGTTATCCTTGACACTTGTTAAAAAAATGAGAAGGGAAGGAAAGAAACAGGGGCAGAGAAAGAGGAGGCAGATGAAAGGGAATAGGGTCAGGGACCAGGCGTCTTCCACACAGGGTGACGTCATGGGGTAGTTTGTGTATAAATAAACCACAGAGCCAAGAACACTGCAAGCATGAAATCCAGTTGACACAAACCAAACAGTAAACTGAGCCTTCCGGGGTTGGGGGTTAACCTGGGAATGCAGGTGGAGGGACACTGACACCGGTTGGTGGCATTAGCTCTGGAACATTGTATGCCTGAATCTATTAGAGTTTTGTAAATCAGAGCACCTTCTTAAAAATATTTAAAGAAAATTTGCTAAAGGGGATGGGATAACGCACATTATTTAGGAATTACAAGTTTTTATTTTTTAATTTTTTATTTATTTTTGTGTCACACCTGGCCATGCACAGAGGTTACTCCTGGCTCATACACTCAGGAATTACTCTTGGTGGTGCTCAAGGGACAATATAGGATGCTGGGACTCAAACCAGGGTTGGCTGTGTGCCAGGCAAATGCCCTCCCTGCTGTGCTATTGCTCCAGTCCCTGGAATTATAAGTTTTTAGATTATTAAGTTTTGTCTGTGAGACAACAAAACTCCTTAGCAGCAGTGGGAACAGGAGCAAACAAAACAAGGAATATAATAAAAAGTCAGGATAGGAAAGTTATTCATCTGCTCGTATGTGATGGAATAATACCAACAGCATTGCCCGCAAGGACTCTTTCAGGCAATGACTCTCACAGTAACTTTCTACAATACAACAACTTTCTTGTACATTTTGACTTAACTTCTAGACAGTGACCCATCTTCAATCCTGCTCCATGCCAATCCACAATGCGTGTGATCAAATGATACCTTCTCAGCCACACAGATAAATTTCCACTTTGCTTTCATTTTGCTTTGTTTACGAGGGCACAGCTGGTGCTGCCCGTGGCTCTGAGCCCAGGGATCACTCCCAGTGGTGCCAAGGCGGCCATGTGTGGTGCCACGGATGGAATATGCAACTCAAGTGCCTTCTTTGTTGTGCTAACATCTCTGTCACTCCCCCCCAATTTCTATTTAAAAGAGGTTTTATTCATTGACTTATCAGTGGTTTTACTATATTATAGATGTTTCAGCCTCTAAGCAACTCAGAAAATTCTTTTCTCTAATAACCCGAAGACAGCACATTAAGCTATCACCTCTTATAACATGAAATGTCGTTTACAGCTACAACTTATCCTGAGAGATTAGACAGAGATGATCCTGGTAAAGTCGGGGTTCACAATCAGTCATTACAGGGCATCTTTGCCCTGCCCAGTTCATCCCAGTTATCTCCCCCCCCCCTTCCTAAAGGTTTTGGACTCTCAGTAGAAGCATTTTCTTATTTCTATTCATTCCTTCATTTATTTTTTGCTAACTACTTTCATTTCAGAAGGTACGCTGAGTTCTGCGTGACAACTTTGAGTTTATTTATTTATTCTGAACTCACGGAGATGTACTTCTTGACACGACAAAGTTCACACGTCCTGGTACCTACCCAGACTCTGAAAGGAGCAAGTCTTCAATCGCTATCCAGATTGTGAACAAAGTCCAAGGCACAATGTTCAAAAGTAATAGCTTTCCTCGAATCTAGCAGCCACCAACTGGAGAATCAAATTCAGAACAAAATATCCATTCAAAAACAACAAAAACTTTTAATTTTTTTTGCTGTTGTTTTGTGTCTCTCTGGGGGCCACACCTGGTTTACCAAGGTTTACTCCTAGCTCTGTGGTCAGGGATCAGTCCTAACTGGGTTTGCAATGCTGAGGATTGAACCCAAAATGGTCAAGTACCCTACCTGCTGTACTATCTCTCTAGCTCTGTCAGCAGCAAAAATCTTACAATGTATTAAGGGTAGACACAATTCAATACTGGTAAAGTAATATGTGTGTGTGTGTGTGTGTGTGTGTGTGTGTGAGAAGTTGTACTTTAATTAGCTCATGAAAAACAATATTTAATAACTGGAATAAGTAGAACAGCCTCCATATGGAGATTCCACCTTAAACCCTAAAATAAAGATTATTACAGGTGCATTAACAATCTAAGTTTAATAAGAAATACATGAGACTAGAATAAAATGGATAATAGCCATTTCATGTTTTAATAAGACACAAAAGTACGAGCCTCTTAAATAGGATACCCAAAAGTGAGCTATAAAGAAAACAGATTAATCTGATTTCATTAAATTCCAACATGTAAGAAAGACATAGGAGATCATAAGCGAAATTAAAGATGAGCCATAACGTTAGAGAAGATAGTTATATGATGTAGTACTGCAAGGGCATCACATCTAAAAAATAGATGGAATTCCCTCCTGCCATTAAGAAAAGATATAATAGGAAAGAATGGGCAGAGAAAGCAGAAGCCCTGACTCATGTGCCAGGAAAATCAATCAAAAATCAATAAACATATGAAACAGGCTCCATCTGCAGAAAATGCAAGCTTAAAGCACCCTTCTACCCAGAGAAGGGGGAGAAAAAAATACCCTCCCACTATCAAAGAAGGAGAAGAGGCAGAGCAAATAGTATTCAAGTTCAGGAGGAATGCATCTAGACACCCCAACTGGCAAACAACTGGCAGGGTCTTCTATGTTGCAACCAATACCCAGCAAATCTACTTCTCAGCACAAAAAAATTGCAGAAACTCTTGCACATTTGTACTAGGAAAAATGAATTGGGTAAGAATTTATACAAAGGAATATTAAACCAAGGTAGCATGAATAAACCACAAATCCATCAAAATGATTACATCCCCAAACTTTAAAAGGCCCTCCCGTTGATCGTCGATTTGCTCGAGCGGGCCCAGTAACGTCTCCATTGGAGACTTTGTTGTTACTGTGTCTGGCATATCGAATACTCTCGGTAGCTTGCTGGGCTCTCCGAGAGGGGCGGAGGAATCAAACTCGGGTCGGCCATGTTGGCCGCTTGTAAGGCGAACGCCCTACCCGCTGTGCTATCGCCCCAAACTTTAATACGGGATAAAATCAAGTGCAATCTGGAAGTCACATATTGGAGGTTAAAATTTTATCAAGTTGAAACTAAGCAAAGTGATAACCGGTGCTATGCAAAGAAACAAAAATATAATGAATGTAAAAATAGATGCAGAAAATTTTAAGCCTGAGTTTAGCTCCTGTGAAATTACTATATTGTAATGCATATGAAAATTTGCACTTACCTATTCTTTATAATAAATCTGAAGCAAATACAAGAAATTCTCATTTTAAATGTTAAAAGTACATTTTAAATGTTAACTCGAAATGTTCTATGATTTAAAGAAGTGAAATATTATTGCTGCTGAGAGTGTGAGAAATAAAGTTGTATGATTCCATGAATTCCAGGCTAACAAACTGAAACAGTGATTGTGAGTACTCGGAAAGTATCTGATAAAGTAAAAACGTACACACTTTAAAAGCCAGCAAACCTATCCCTACCGACATACCCTGGAGACACTTGTATACATGCGCTCAAAGAGAATTTTACAAATGTATTTGTTGAAGCATGATTTATAACAGCCCAAACAGAAAAATCTCATAAAATCTATAAAGAGAGGAAGTGTACTATTTCATTCAATACAGGACAGTTCTGAGACTAACCTGAACAAATTATACATATGTATTAATGGAGACAAATACTGAATAAAGCTGTTGACCATGTTAACAGGAAGGAAGAGGCTTAAAAAAATCTGTAACTCTCAACATTTTTATCGATCCTAAGAAATTTAAATCACCCAAAAATTACGTGTGATAGTATTAATGAAATATGGGTAATGAAAAATAATTTCTTATATGATACTATAAAATTGTATAAATTTCTAAAAAAGCAAAATGGATCAACAGTACGGACTGTGGATATCTTGGAATTACAAGGGTAAGTTTGATTATGACTCTAGAAACCCTGGCAAATTTTGAGAGGGAGAACTGTATGTTTCAGACTGAAATTGAGAACTGACCTAGCAGTGGTGCCAGGATAATCAAGCCGGCCATCAAAGGAACGGGTGGAACGTCTCAGCAAGACTGGAGCTGAAAGTTCCAGACACAGAATTTCAGCTGGAAGAAACTGGCCCATCAATCCCAGACAGCACCGACAAGATGAGGCGTTTGGTTCTTGTCATGAATCAGAGAAAGGAAGAGTCAGCATTATCTCTGAGATCTGATATTAAATCATCTTGATCGGCATGTCAGTGTTCATGGAAGTACGTGCTTGAAGAAGTCGCCCTCATCATCTGGCCAGGCTAGGAAGTCTGCAGTACCTTTACCCAAGTCAGTGCTCAGGAGGCAAATGCCTCCCCACTTGAACAGAATCATGTAGAAAACTCAGGGTCGAAGAGTAGGGACGGCCTGTAGGCCTGCATGTGACCAAGCCTGGTTTGATACCTTGCACCTGTGTGGCCCCCTGAGCACAGAATTAAGAGTAAAGCCTAAGTACAGCTGGATGCAACCCAATTCCCAACACACACACACACACACACACACACACACACACACACACACACACCAGGAAAGTATCTTGCTTAAGGCAAAGATCCCAAGATCTGCTGTGACCCAATTCCCAACACACACACACACACACACACACACACACACACACACACACACACACACCAGGAAAGTATCTTGCTTAAGGCAAAGACCCCCAAGATCAAAAGGTGAAGAGTGTGGGTTCTACCAGGTGCCAGGGAAGCTGTCCAACCCTTAGTTCCCAGTGCACAGAAGCACATGAAATCTGGGTAATGAGAGAGTAGTTTCTCGTGGCCCTTGATCGAGTTCATGGATAAGGCACAGAAAAGTCAACAGCTGCTACTCAAGGTTTCCTTCCCTCTCTGCTATACCGCGCTGCTGCCCAAAGCTAGGAACTCTTGGGGCTGGAGCAATAGCACAGCTGGTAGGGTGTTTGCCTTGCCTGCAGCCAACCTAGGTTCGATTCCCAGCATCCCATATGGTCCCCCAAGCACTGCCAGGAGTAATTCCTGAGTACATGAACCTGGAGTAACTCCTGTGCATCACCGGGTGTGACCCAAAAAGCAAAAATAAATAAATAAATATATAAATAAATAAAGCTCGGAACTCTTGTGCTGACGCTTAAATCCTCTTCATCAATCAGTCAGAAAATACTGAAATTCCGGAAGCAGAGGGTTGGGAAGGGCCTTTAAACCAAAACATTTCTTCCAAGAAAATCTACTGAACTTTGAGAGATTGTTATGATTGTTTAGAAACTACATTTTAGTGTTTTCTCCAAAATGTTTCAAAAATAATTGTTTACATAAAAATATATTTTGTGGTCTGCTCTTCAAGCCCATGTTCATCCTTGAACACCTACTCACTTGCTGGTTTAGATGCCACTCCGGTGCCCACCCTGAGCAAGCTCAAGTTCTCTTTTGAACACCTACTTCTCTTGTCCTCTTCCCTCACACTTGTCTTTCTTTCTTTTCTTATTGAATAATAGTGAGATACACAGTTACAAGACTGTTCATGATTTGCTTTCGGTCATACAGTATGCCAATACCCATCCCTCTACCAGTGGACATTTCCCACCACCAATGTCCCCAGTTTCCCTCCTGAAATCCTGACCCCAATCCCAGCATCTCTCTGTATCTCTCTATGGCGGGTACTTTCCTTCTCTCTCCTTCTCTCTCCCTCTCTCTCCCTCCTTCTCCTTCTCTCTCCCTCCCTGTCTCTCTCTCTTGCTCTCTCTCTCTCTCTTCCGCCACTCTGACTTTTGGGCATTATGGTTTTCAATACAGATACTGAGAGGTTATCATGTTTGTTCCTTTACCTATTTTCAGCACACAGTTCCTACCCACAGAGATCATTTCCGACTATCTTTGTCCCTGTGGTCCTTTCTCTATTCCAGCTGCCTTCTCCCCCAGCACTTAAGGCAGGCTTCTAACCGTGGACCAATCCTCCTGGCCCTTGCTTCTACTACCCTTGATTATTAGTCTCATATTTTTTTATAACCCACAAATGAATGCAATAATTCTGTCTGTCCCTTTCCTTCCTACTCATTTCACTCATCAGGATACTCTCCATGCCCATCCATTTATAAGTGAATTTCATAACTTTATTTTTCCTAATAGCTGCATCATATTCCATTGTGTAGATGTATCATAGTTTCCTTAACAAGTCATCTGTTCTCCCATCTTTCTAAGTCAGTTTCAGTAAAAAACTATCTTGCCTCACATAAAAACCCCAAAAAAAGTGTATTTTGTGGCATCAGTGGAATAGCCATTCAAAGTGTTAAGAACATACAGAAGACCTGGGTTTGCCCCCAGGCCCCCTGCAGTCCCCAGAGCACTGTTCACAGAGCAAAAATGGAAGGAGCCATTGAGCACTGCAGCAGGTATGGCTGCAAACCCAAAATCAATGGGAATATACTATGTAAAAATACATCACTAGCTGGCATCTTTCTTGTGTGTGTCACATCCGGCATTGCACAGGGGTTACTCCTGGCTCATGCACTCAGGAATTACTCCTGGAGGTGCTCGGGGAACCATATGGGATGCTGGGAATCGAACCCAGGTCAGCTGTGTGCAAGGCAAACGCCTTACCCGCTGTGCTGTTGCTCCAGCCCCAACACCATGCTTTCTCTTGCTTCCATTTTTCTTTATTCTTCATGAGGTTAATAATAATATAAACTTAGGGAGTAGATGATATATATATTGCTATATATAAATATACATATTTATACAAACTTAGCAAGTAAATCATTTATATACAAATATATTATTATATTTATATTTATTTATAGATATATGTATTGCTAGAACCTTGATCATTTGTATTGAAAAAAAGTACCAAAAAGTTACTACATAGCAAAATATTTTCCTCAGTTGATTCTGAAATAGCTGAATCACGGATATGGAAAGGTTCAGATGTTGTTATTTTTAAGGCAATTTTACTATTCTCCTTTTACTTTCTATTCTATTTAGCTACTGAAATTAACCTGTCGGCAGACAGCATAATAACCAAAATCCTTTCCTGGTGCTTTACTTTTCTAATTAGTTGTGTTTGGGGATATACCCAGTGTGCTCAGAGACCCCTTCCAGATTTCTGTTTTGGAATCATGTGGCACTGGATATTGAATCCATGCCTCTCACTTGTAAATCATACACTCAACAAATCATACATGATATTTCTGCAACCTTCTCTAATGCTTCATTGTTTCTTTATTTGTTGGGGGGGCAGGAGTTGCCTAGCGGTGTTCAGGGGCTACTCTCAGCTCTGTGCTCCAGTGTTGTGGGTTGAATCCAGGCCTCCTTCATGCAAAGCCTGCACTCAACCTATTGAGCTATCTCTAACCCTTCACTAACGTTTTATTTGGGACTTTATTTACTTTGCATTCTGGGCATCCTCAATATCACTTTTTTTTTTAAACACTGCAAACTGGTATCACCTTGAATATCAACATAGCTATTGAGATTTTTGGGATGGGAAAGCAGCCAAGAGCTCTAACTTTTACTGGAGATGCAATATGAAATTTCACTGGAATGCTGCTAAACTTCCGCCTTCTAGAATGTAGATAAGGTGACATATTTGGAGCTCAGAATCAAAGGCAGAGGAGCTGGGAAGTGCTGTTTGTTTCTGGAGTCAATGGAGTGTTTAAGCAACTTGGTTCCTGGTAATTAAGGAGTCCTGTGGACAAATGCAGCTTATATAAACCTCCCTTCACAGAGAACACCGAGATAGCAAAACAATCAAAATTTCTACTTTCCAGAATTCAACAAGGGGAGGGATACCATCAAACTAAAATATTTTGCACAGCACAGAACCCATCCAAAAACTGAAAAGACAACCTATGGACTTCAGAAACTATCTGCAAATCATATACCTGATGGATTGCTAATATCTCAACTCTATAGAGAATTCAAAGAACCCTAGAGCAAACACCCTTAGCAGCCCAGTTTATAAAAAAAATAAACATAGGACTTAACAGTTTTTCAGCAAAGTCATACAAATGGCAAGCTGACACGTAAAATGATATTCTAGCCATTTGTATGTTTTACTTTCATCTACATAATCATTAGGAAATACAAATAAAAACTATTGACTCATACCCTGTTAGAATGAGTACTGATGAGAATACAAGAGGCCGAGAGAGGATAGTTCAACAGATAAGAGAATGCTTTTTCTGCAGAAAACCCAAGTTTAATATCTGGCACCCCATGTTCCCCTGAGCACTGCCAAGAGCAAATCTCAAAGCCAGGAGTACCCCCTGAATATTGCCAAGTATGGTCTTCCACCACTTCCTGTACTCCTAAAGACAAGAAATCATTTGGTGAAAGACTGGAATCTTAAACATTGTTGAGGCTGTAATTTGGTGGAGTCATTCATTGTGAAAATGAAATCAGTATTAAGAGTCCTTAAAGGTAAGTAAAGTAAAGGCCCTCCCGTTGATCATCGATTTGCTCGAGCGGGCCCAGTAATGTCTCCATTGGAGACTTTGTTGTTACTGTGTTTGGCATATCGATTATGTCACAGTGAGCTTGCCAGGCCCTGCCATGCGGGGGAGATACTCTCGGTGGCTTGACGGGCTCTCCGAGAGGGGCAGAGGAATCGAACTCAGGTCGGCCATGTTGGCTGCGTGCAAGGCAAACACCCTACCGCTGTGCTATCGCTCCAGCCCTTAAACAATTAAAAATAAAACCAAAATCCCACATCTTGATATATATACATATAACATATATGTGTGTATATATATGTACATATATATATATATAATGAACTAGAATTGGATCTTGTTATACGGAGTTCTGTATGCCAAGTTCACTTCAACAAGGTTTACAATAGCCAAAATATGGAATTAACCTTTGTCCATCAATGGATAAAAAAGATAAAGATCAGATATATGGGCATGAGCATATGTGTATAATATCTGCGATGAGAAAAATAATAACATGCGTATGTGTACTTGCAGTAACTTGGATGACTCTTGAGAGCTTTATGCCAAGTAAGCCAGACAGAAAGAACATACTAATATGTGGAACCAAAATTAAGTCGAAAACAGAGACACCTAGAGAACTGTTGGTTCTAGGAGATGAGGGAATCACGTGAAGAAGAGAATAATGAACAAAGAGCAGAGTCCGTGGAAAGATGAACTCGTCTGGGGATGTACATGCAGCTTGAGGACCACAGTCCATCGCATTCTGGCATAAACCTAAGCTTTGCTAATAGATCAGGGGTCAAATATCTCACCCGATGTAAGAACTTTGGCCTATAGGAGGGAGATGAGGTGGTGGCAACTGACAAGGCCGTGGGGCCTTCCTAGTTCTAAGTGCTCCTTTCATTCTCCTGTCCACTGAGCTTCCTGAAGACGTTACGGCAGAAGATGAAGGGTCTCCCCTCTGAAGAGAACAAGTCTTTACTTCTCCAAAGGAATCATTTATATATTCAATTTTCACAGTTGCCAAGCAGACAGCCATTCCATTAAGTCATATTTGCACATTCATATATTTCTCCAGCAATTTAGAGTTTATGCCAAACCACAGAGTTAGCTTTTCTATGAGACTGTGGCTCAGATTTCAGAATAATTACTGCATCAATAAAATTGCTTAGCACAAAGTACAGACTCTGGGGGCTGGAGTGATAGTACAGCGGGTAGGGTGTTTGCCTTGCATATGGCCGACCCAGGTTCGATTCCCAGCATCTCATATGGTCCTCCAAGCACCACCAGAAGTAATTCCTGAGTGCTGAGCCAGGAGTAACCCCTGAGCATCGCTGGGTATGACCCAAAAGGCAAAAAAAAGTAAAGACTTTATAAATACATGCTTTGCTTCTCCTTTTCTTTTCAGTTTATTCTCCCTCCCTGCCTCCTTTCTTCCATCGTTCTTCCCTCTCTCCCTCCCTTCCTTCATTTCTTGTTAATTGAAAGTATGTGTCTACAGATGTGCAAAACAAGGAAATGTAGAAGCTGTCAGAGAAGGCACTGTGAAATTTCATCATATATGCTATTAAGCAAACAACATGGCTGTATCCACTGGAAAATATCTGTTTACCTGAAACAAACAAACAAACAAACAAACACTGTCCTCCTGTTGTTCATCCATTTGCTCGAGCGGGCCCAGTAACGTCTCCATTTTGAGACTTGTTGTTACTGTGTTTGGCATAACGAATACATCACGGGGAGCTTGCCAGGCTTTGCTGTGCGGGCAAGATACTCTCGGTAGCTCCCTGGGCTCTCTGAGAGGGGCGGAGGAATTGAACCCGGCTCGGCTGAGCTGGCTTCGTGCAAGGCGAACGCCCTACCGCTGTGCTAGATCCATGTCCTTAAAACAGTTTTAAAACCAAATCTTTTGCATGTAACCTTGGTTTTAATATATGCACTGCATATTGAGGTCAATATTTCTGACCTATCTTTGTTGACCCTCAAAATAGTGCATTCGTCTCTTAGATGCATTTTTTTCCAATGCCAGAATTTTCTTGTGAGTATCTTAATCTCTGAGTGCTAAAAAAAAAGTTTCTACAGAATTTTTTTAAATAACCAACAGCACAGCAAAGAATATTAATGCAACCATCTACAGAGACACTATACCAGACATTTAATTTTGTCACTGACTCAAATCATGGTCAAATAGATATTTGATGAGCATACATAAGATTGTCACAGTCATCAGAAAGCATTACCTGGAGTTTTGTGAGGATTCAAATTAGGTTTGCAGATGTTCTGAGTGATCATTTTCTCAGTTTCCCCCAGAGTGGTCCATACTCCCTAGGAGTTTCTACCAGGTATGAGTAACCACAATATATACTGTGGAACCTGAGAAGCATTAGGTGCTCTTGTTCCCAGTTCAGAAAAGCTATAAGGATGAGTGTTTCCTTTGCAAAGGGTTGTCACAGGAAGTTTAGATTCTCTGTCAACAAGCCCTTTATGACTAGTAGCATCTGAGACCAAGTACCATTTTGCATCTTACAAAATACATTTACTGAAGGTTTGCAACACACAGTGGGTAGCCAATTATTACCCTCATTCCATATATTTTAAAAAATGAGATTCAGGGCTGGAGTGATAGTCCAGAGGGTAGGGAACTTGCCGTGCACACAGCCAACCAGATTCAATGTCCAGCATACCATATGGTCCCCTGAGCACTGTCAGGAGTAATTCCTGTGTGCAGAGCCAGGAATAAGCACTGAGCATCACTGCGTGTGGCCCCCAAACAGAAAAATAAAATGAAGTTCAGAGGGATCACGCATTTGTCAAGAGTTACCCTGCTATAAACAAAACCTAGTCTGGTGAACTCAAAATTGTGCTTTTTCACCTTCCTTCCTGACATTACTCCCATAATAACAATCCTAAGAGATTGCTTCTCAGTTTTGTGACACACAGTTACATTTGAATGCTCCTTTGACATTTCTAATTAAACCTTCCTTATTTGGAGAATATACAGTTGTAAGAAATAGGAACATTGCTCCTATCACCCCATTTCCCCCGACAGCAACATCTTCTATCTCTGTAGTCACGTTACAGTCAGGACATGGACATCCTCCCAGTCAAGATACAGGACACGTCCACCTCCATGGGTGTCTCTCTATTGCCTTTATTTTTTTTGCTTTTTGGGTCACAATCAGCAATACACACAGATCACTCCTGGCTCTGCAATCAGGAATTACCTCTGGCGGTGCTCAGGGGACCATATAGGATGCTGGGAATCAAACCCGGGTCAGCTGCGTGCAAGGCAAATGCCCTACCCGCTGTGCTATCGCTCCAGACCCCTCTATTGCCTTTTATCACACATCCATTACCAAAGTCCAATCTCTCTTCCCTGTCTACCACCTCTAATCTCTTTTTCCCTGCTGCACAATTCTGTATCTCAGCAAGCACATCTAGAGGAAATCATAGAGATGATTCTGCTACATAAAATAAGTCGGGAAGTGAGACAATTGCAGGATGGCGCATACACATGTGGAATAGGAATGACTAAAGCAATCCAACCGGCAAAAAAACAACAAAACTTACTCAGATTCCATAAAGCCTTGAAGGGTACCAATGGGGAGTAGGGGAGGGATAAGAAGAGGGGTCTCTGGGTCCATGGCCAGCACCGGGAAGATGGCGGGGTGTGATAGAGCTCACATATGGAGGATGTGATGAAGTCAATACTCCAGAAGTTCTACAGGATGGAGGTGGGGGTTAATGATAACTCAACGAGAGACTGAAGCGATAGCACAGTGGGTAGTGCGTTTGCCTTACATGCAGCCGATCCAGGTTCGATTCCCAGCATCCCATATAGTCCCCGAGCACTGCCAGGAGTAATTCCTGAGTGCACGAGCCAGGAGAAACCCCTGTGCATTGCCGAATGTGACCCAAAAAGTAAAAAAAAGAAAAGATAGCTCAACGGGGTGGGGGGACGGTTCCCTGGCAGTGCTCAGGGTCTCAGAGGTAACTCCTGGCAAGGCTTGATCATCAGGTCAGAGGGTTCACTACTAGGGCCCAAGAATGGGATGCTGCTCAGGTTGTCTAGTGCCTGGGCCATCAGGGACCCTTAGCAGACAATGCCTGGGGACCACCTGTCAGTGCTCAGGTGCCACAAGAGGCTACACCAGGGGATACAGCATGAGATGCTGAGATTGAACCCTAACCCCTGGACTATCTACATTGCCAAACAAATAAATTTTAAGAGGAAGAACTAACAGAGGACAGAAAGAGGAGAGAGAGGGAGAGAGAGAGAGAGAGAGAGAGAGAGAGAGAGAGAGAGAGAGAGAGAGAGAGAACTGAAAGTTCAGTTCCTGTTACTATATGTGGCTCTCCCCCAAATGGCCAGGATTGAGTCCTGAGTACAGAGGAGCCAGGGGGACTTCCTGAGTACTGCTGGGTGAGGAGCTCCCCCCCCCCAACTCTCCCATCCCCCAAAAAACAAAGTCACACATCTTCTCTAGGCCCTTCCTCAGTTTTCAAAATGAATTTTTGCTGTTGTCTTTCAGTTACTCTGTAGAATCTGGAGAGTTCACCATATTTGCTGATACTCTGCAGTTTGTTACAGGAACACGAAGGCACTTCTTTGTTCATCCTCTCAGCAGCTCCTCTCAAGAGCAAACATTGGTGATTTGACGACATTTAATTTTCAATGTTTTCTTTCACGATTTTGATGTGAAACCGGAACATTCAGTAGAGTTCAAATGCCTCACTTTTTCCTTCTTAGCTTGGGAGAAATTTTAATTTTTTACTGTTTACCTTTAAACCCATGATTCTTTACATGTAAACGATCAAGTTTGATGTGAAATGTGTAGGCTGATTTTTTTGCCTATGGTTGCAAGTGCAACCTGCAGCATCAGCTTCTTGTTCCTTGAATGAGAAGATTTTGTGTCCTTGTCACAAATTTTCTACTGGCTGGACAGGCAGGCTAGGGGGAAAGACACACGTTTTGCACACAACACTCCTGGCTGCTCCCCTTGTGGTGCTCTAGCAGCACCAGGAGTGATCCCTGCACACAGAGCCAGGAGGAAGCCCTGAGCACAACCCCTTATGGCATATCAACTTGTCCAGGTCTTTCTTTTAACTCAAACGTTTTCCTGGCTCTGATCTGAAAACTCCACTGACACAGCGACTCTTTTCCCTGAGTGAGCAGCGTCGCTCCGGGCTGCGGCTGAATATGAGTTCTGGTAGCTAAATATTGTGGAGGACAATTATTTAATATTGCTTTTTAAAATAATTATCTGAGGATATCACTCCTAAAGTTTCGCTGGCTCGCTTCCAACAGTGTCATCTCAGATGTCAGCCATATCCATTGCTATTCGTCCTAAGAGAAGCGGACACCAAGTGATTTCAACAGAAAGAAATCTGTTACAGAGAAGTCTATCGCAATTTTTTATTACTTCAAATTAGAAATAAGAGGCTGGAGAAGCAGGTTCGAGATGAAGCAACTGTCAGTGACGCCTTTTATCATTAAGGTTTCTCCAGAGGACTGTTGCACTTGGATTCTGCTGGGGCCATTGGAAAACCAACTACAGATACCCCCGGATACTGCCCCCTAGTGAGCCTTCCACCCCAGAGATCAGTCTGGTTCCATGTCTCATCATACCTACCTCCCTTCTTGTCTTTGAGCAGCAGGAGACATGGGGTGGAGGGTGGTGGGTGTGGGGGGGAGTGTTTGCTTGCATTTGTTTTCTTTGTCTATAATCCATCCCGATTTCCAGACTGCGTGGCCACAAAGTGACCACATGACATTATAAGACACTTGGAGAGCCCAGCAAGCTACCAAGAGTATCCCGCCCACAGGAGCAGAGCCTGCAAGCTCCCCACGGTGCATTTAATATGACAAATACAGTGACGACAATAGGTCTCACTCCCCTGACCCTGAAAGAACCTCCAATTATTGGGAAAAGATGATTAAGAAGAGGCTGCTAAAATCTCAGGGGTAAGAGGAATAGAGATGTTACCAGCGGCTGCTAGAGTAATTCGATGGCCAATGGAATGACAGTGATAGTGACAGTGATAATCCACCCAAACGAGTTTATAATAAATAAAGTCTATTTTGCTCCAGAAAAAAACCTTTCAAATAAAGTTGTTCATCACTATGATAAACAGAGGAAGATGTTTTATCACATGACCCTAGAACACCCCCAAACTGCTTAGAATACATCTCCATAAGTTGCTAAACAAATCAATAGGAATGATACTTGTGGCATTTAGTTTTTCCATGCAACATTTGACTCTCCTTGCAAATATTAAAAATGTCCTCATGTAATCAGTATTATGGACTGATGAGAAAGAAATCAGTATTATGGACTTATTTCATAAGCCTAGCCATATTTCTTTATGATTTCTCATTGTTGAAGATAGCAAAACATACCCCACATTAGAGAATCTAACCCTGCTGTCTGGAAAATTGGAAGAACTGGTCACAGTTGATATTTGAAGAGGAAACTGGGTAATTTTACAGTACTGAAGATGTCATTAAATCACGATACACTGAAGTCCTTAGAAGAATCAAAAACATGAATACCAATATTACAAAGTTCCTGAAACCAAAAAAGGAGACATTCAAGCCGCCAGAGGAAAAAGAAGCATCCTTTTCAAAAACCAACAATAAAACTGACAGCTGAATTTTGAAAGCAAATAACTCTCGGAAGAAGATGGCTTCTCCTTGCTGTTGGAAAAAATTGTATGTAAGTGATTCTCCATCATGAAAAGCCACTATTTCCCCTCCTGTCTTTCCAGAAGACTAAATTCACTCCTGCTCGATCTCTTGGTCAACCTTCCACTTGTTTTACAATCCATTTTACGCACCCAAGAATCAGAGTAGCGGTTAGTGGAGAATGAACACTGACCCCTCTTATAAACACAGGGGTGACTAGCTCGGGATTCTAGCATGATGCCAGCTACCCCAATGTTCCACACTCATTCACACTGTTATTTGGGGAAAGTATTTCTTCTGCATGCAAATCTTAGCCCAACCATATTTCTTTATGGTTTCTAGCCTGGTAGTCACTTTCTCATAAGCCATCGCTGTGCCCACTATCTATATGAATCAGTAGGTCGCTCGCCTATCAGCCTTTCATCATTGCCCTAGATAAAAAAAGAAAACAAAGAACAAAAGAACAGCTGCTCCCTCCAGAAAACAGTGTTGTGCTATAGCATCCGCCCTGACCCCTTTTGCCATAAAGCCAGACCCATGAAGAATATATAATTGACTCTGACCTATATAGATTTTTTGCTCTTTAATGAATTCTGAATCTCTGAAGCTCCAGTAAGGAAAACTGCTGGAACATCCTGCAGAACTCACTGAGTCTTCAATTAAGAAAAATTTAAAAGCCATGGTTTTCTAATTACTTAGATTAGAATACACAAATTAGAAGAAGGAAGACTTCCGGGAGGGACCATATTGCTGGTAAGAAGTACCAGTCAGGCATGAAGAGTTGACAGAAAGAAAGATCCAGCCATTTAGAAAGTTAAAGTTGTGGCACAGCATCGCTTTAGAAGTAAATTCCCTGTCCCTCAAGGAAGGTTTACTTTGTCCCTTTTGTGTTCAGATTATAAAGCATGATCAACCATCAGCAAAGTGGTATTATGTGCCTGATTTATTGAATGACCGTATTTCAGGAATGCCAACTCAGAGCTCTCAGCACCAGCAATAATTTTTCGAGAGTTATTGACAGTCTGAAATGCCACACTTTTCCTGTATTTCCCCCTGAAATATCCCCATTGCAACTACAACAATTATCGAGTTTGAAACTGCCCAGGAAACACTGAAAGCATGTCTGGGCTGGCGTGTCCGTCAGATGAACTCAGAGAGAATCCAGTTCTGCAGTGACCCTCTGGAGACACAGCTGAGAACTACCATATAGATACGGTCCAGGAAGTAAGGTCTTTGTCTAGCATGCAACCATCACTCCTTCAAACCCACCAAGGCACTGGCCTCCCCCAGAACTCAGGGTAACCCCAAAGCCAAGACCCAAGAACAGACCTAGAGCATCTCTGGTTGTGGCCCCCAACCTCAAAAGAAATAAATAATGGGCCAAGTTTTATGATCATCTCACAAAATAGCAGGGAGCCACAAGATATGTTAAGTAAACTTTGACATTTTAGACAGTTGACATGTTTTAAATGTATGGGAGATAACGTCTCCTACATTAACTTGACCGCTTACAGCTAAACTCAGCATCAAGATTTGGTGCCAGGTGTACTTTTGTCTAGACATTAGCAACTATGCAAAGATTTCAAAATGTGTTGCAGGCAAAGGGCTTTCTACGACAGCCCTGGGTCCGCCAAGCATGCAGGAAAATGGATTCCAACTCCGTACTAAGTTAAGTGAAAGGCATGTTTTTCAAAGCAAGTTCAAATATGTCAAAGACATTCTTTCATCCTTTATATTGAGTACTATGTGAGAAATTTTACTTTAGAGGTATCTAAATGGGGATAAATATAGGCTTTTCTCAAAATTGATACCATCCTCTAAAACATGTGGCTTGAGAAAGAACTTTAGACTACCATCATATGTTTTTTCAATGTGAAGACAAATGTGAAGAAAAGCTTCACTCCCACGTGGTAAAGATAATTTTTGAGCCTTTCTTTCAGATTGGAGTACACGAGCTGATATACAATCAGAAAGGATAACAATGTGTTTGGGTACTAGCATGCTACTTGGCAACACATCATATTTTTATATATTCAACATGTTACATGTTAAATGTATACAAGTGCAATCATGTTCAGGAATGCCCTGCCATAGAGGCAGGGTTCAATTGGGGGGATGGGGGGTGGGAGGGATACTGAGATTAGTGGTGGTGGAGAATGGGCACTGGTGGAGGGATGGGTACTTGATCATTGTATAACTGAAACCCAAGCACAAAAATTTGTAAGTCCCCAATTGTACCTCATGGTGTTTCACTAATAAAAATTTTTAAAAAAACATCAAAAAAAAACATAAAAATTAAAAGATTTTAAAAATTTTAAAAATTTTAAAAATGTATTTAAATGCATATGCACATATATGCACATACAGTAAATTATCACTCATGAATAATGTTACTGGGCTCTCAGGAACTGTAACTTTAAGTTAAAACAAGTATAGCATAAGCAGGTTCAAGCGCGTCCTCAGACAATGCCATCTCCTTCAAGGTCATTACATCAGAACGTTGAGGAGTTGAAACTGTTCTGGAGCTCATTTTACAATATGCCCTACGTATATATGCACGCACTCCCACATAAACATACGCACACACATTCTGCAGTATCAGGAATGGTCAGAGGAAAGCAACTTCATATTTACAAAGGAAAAGTATAGGTTAAAATAAACAAAATGGAACTATACGCCTACTTATATGTGCATACAAAAACTCACACGTAATAATAGGCATATAATCAAGCAGATAGATAAGTGACATTAAAAAGAGAGAACATCATTTGAGTCTATTATTTCATCTGCCCTTGATTCCAGGACACAGCCCTACGACTGTGGAAAGCTGGTGGAGGGTGTAGCATCCGGATAAACTGGGACCACGAGGCCTTGTCTGCTCCATGGTCTGTGACCCCACACCATTTCTTCACTTACCAGATCTCTACAAAGGTCTACTCTATTTTACTACATTCTGAAAATCTACCTAGATACCACCCACTGAATTTTGGAAATTGTTATCTTTCCATAAAGTTAGAGGTAATCAATTTTTTAAAAATAATAAAAGATCACAGGGCCGAAGAGATAGTACAGGGGTTAAAGCACTCGCCTTGCATGCAGCTGAAATGAATTGCATGCACGGCATCACCCATGGTCTCTTAAGACCCTCCACGAATGATCCTGTACCACAGAACCAGAAGTCAGCTCGAAGCACCACTAGATATGGCCCGGAAATAAAATTACATAAAATTAAAAAGAGGTTATCTGTTAATATATTATCATTGTACTACTGTTATTGTAGTGATAAATTATTATTATCTTAGATCACACAATGACAATGAAACTACGTCCAGGCAAAATGGCCTGAAGAAGTGACTACAAAGTACCTCCTTAGTGTGTCCTAGGTTCTCTCAGCTAATCACTATCACTATCACCCCAGTGTTCATCGATTTGCTCGAGCAGGTGCCAGTAATGTCTCCATTCGTCCCTGTCACATGCTAGGGTAGCCCTATGGCATATTGGGGGCTCTTTCAGGGTCAGGGGAATGAGGACTCTCATAGTTAATGTATTTGGCATATTGAGTATTCTCAGCTAATAGCCCTGGTTTTGCCCCTTTTACTGAGACGTAACTGAAGAATAACACCGGGTGCTTATAAGGTGACCCACACAGCTCTCTGAGAGTATGAATTGTGAAATGATCACAGCTTGTTCTGTTCACACCTTCCCAACCTCACACAGTCACATTTCTTTTTCTTGTGAGAACTTTTAAGATCTACTGGAAGTGAGTACCTCGTCATTGCCATTCTCCCTCTCCTCCACCTTCACCCACCAAGGTACTTCTTCGATATAAATACCTAACATTAGTGAATGAGGTTAGCTTTCCAGAAAGGCAGCAATTAAAGAAAACACAGTTACTTTGAGTATGTGCTTCCTGTCCACATACATTGCAAAGAGGAAGCTCACATTCAATAGATTTCACTTTGAACTTGAAGTAATAAAACCGAGACTTGCTTATCCTCAATCAAAGACACAAACCCATTCTGTCTCTCTAAGTCTGGCTGCCTCACTTTCTTTGAACTTAATTTATTTATACAGCAAGGGTAAACATTAAATAACAAGAGCATGCTGGGAGAATTTGATAATATATGTGAAAATGCATTATAATCTATAGAATACAGATTGAAATAGTACTGTAGCACTGTCCTCCCGTTGTTCATCGTTTTTGCTCGAGTGGGCACCAGTAATGTCTCATAACAAATTGTGAGACTTATTGTTACTGTTTTTGGCATATCGAATAAGTCATGGGGACCTTGCCAGGCTTTGCCCTGTAGGCAAGATACTCTAGGTAGCTTGCCCGGCTCTCCGAGAGGGGAGGAAGAGCAGCATGCAAGGCAAACGCCCTACCCGCTGTGCTATTGCTCCAGCCCATAGATTGAAATATAATATAAATATAAAAATCATGGCAACATAATTCTGTAACCATTAAGAAGTCTTAAAGACATGTTTATTGGCTCAGTCATTTCACATTTTTTTTTACTTTTTTATTGAGTCACTGTGAGATAGACCATTACAGAGCTATTCATGATTGGATTTCAGTCATACAGTGTTCCAACATCCATCCCTCCACCAATGTACATTTCCCAGCACTAGTGTCCCCAAGTTCCCACCCACCCCCTATCCCCCACCCCCTGCCTGCCTCAATGGCAGGTGCCTTTCTTCCTCCTTCCCCTCCCCTTCCACTCCCTTCTCCCTCTCCCTCCCCCTCTCCTTCTCTCCACTCCTGGGCATTGTGGTTTGCAATATTGATACTGAAAGGTTATCCAGATATCCCTTACCTATTTTTAACCCTCAGATCTTGTCCAGCACAATCATTCCTAGCTACGACTGTCATACTGGTCTCTTCTCTTATCTTACCTTCCTTCAGTCCCACCCACACCTGTGGTTAGTTCCAACCATTGAACAGTCCTCATTCCACTCTTAGCTCAAACTATTACCAAACTTTTGCCATGGATACAGTAAAGTAGCAAGCAAAATGCTTTGGACACCTTCAAAGATTACAACAACGGTTCGACTGTTATAATATGAAATGACATGAAAACAAAACCGCGGTTTCTTCATCACATAAATTTGTTTTCTGTTAATAACAAAATATCTGTTCTTATCTTGTCAAATTTGGCAGGTGCAATGTCACTAAGAAATAGTGTTATAGTATAAAAATGAATTGCTCACAAGGTAATCCTACCCATATCTTAAAATAAAACTCGCGGAGGTTTATACAGAAAGTTGATGGAATGTTCCCTACTTGAAACTCTCCAGCACTCTGAACAAAGTTGACAGAGCTTGAAGAAAAAAATCCAATTCTGTGAGAAAATGAGGCAAAAATCCAGTAAACAAGATAAAAAATGAATAGTACACTGTAGTCAAGTACATTGTCTTATTTGATAGAAATTACTTATCTTAAAACTAGTTCTGCAAAAAATAATCTGGAGATTATCTGTTGGGGGTGATATGCCATAACTTTTTAACTTTGTGCTGCATATCTTCAACAGATTCTAAAATGAAATGGAAGTATACAGAAAGGGGGAAAAAAGATGAAGACTTACTAGCATTGCACAATAGTCACATGGTGTATTTTAAGTCAACTGTATAGCAAATAAATATCTAAAAGACGGCATCTCTTTTGAATACACAGGCTGAGGACTAAACTATGTCCTTCATGTTGCTTTATTCTGATCCAAAAGATCAGCCATTATTGAGTACTTTGGAAATAATTGAAGGAAATTTGGAATGTAAATCTTTTTGACCAATCTATGATTATATTCTCAAAATTTACTTCAGTTGGCTAAAAGATTACCCTAAATGCTCAGTGTAATCTTTGCTCCTTGAGTGGAGGAAATACTATATTTTATGGTTCCCCTTGCCAGCTATCATGTGTAAATCTATCAAGATAAAAGCTGAGATGTGAAGTTTGCATCTCATGCTGACTAAGAACATCTGCCTCGCAGGCATTCCATAGGTATCGCCAATTAATATCAAAACCCAGCAAGATGGGGCCTTGTTACAGTTTGACTTACTTTTATTTCCTTCAATTTTGGTTTAAAGTTTTGAAAATTCAAAGAGCATTAGCCTCATCCATATTCATACAGAGGGAGCTTTTCAAAAGTGAAAAATAGTTCACTAATGTAGGTAAATTTCTAAAAATAACTGACACGAAGTTGTAAATAAATTAATATAGAAGAAATGAATAGTAGGCATAGAAAATATCTTTCTATTTTAAGGTTCTAAAATACCTGTAAAATATGTATAGGCAATTACTGAAAGTAGTGACATATATGCTAAGTTTTAAACATATACACATATGTCAGCCATGGATAAAAATCTAAAGATAAGACAGAAATTTCAAGTATTTTTTCATACATTTCCAAACCTACATTTAATGAGTAAGAAGTAAATAAAAGCAATATCCAAGCTACAGAATATTCCAGAATAAAGAAAGACTTAAAGAAAACCATTACAAGCTTCCATATCTTTACTCCATAACTTGAGAATTTCTATCTCAAGTGACCTTAAAAGTACCTTTGAATTTCTGAATGTTACCTGTATATCTTATCTACAAGATGTAAAGATGTCTGCTGCATTTAATACTTGGCAACTTGGCACTTCTACTTATACAGGATTTCATTTCTCTTCACAAAAACAGTATCTAGAGAAAAATTTAAACATTGAAAAGGGCCCAAACTATACAAATTCATCCTCAAGTTTCGTGGAGACATTGGAGGTGGAAAATGTACTCTGGTGAAGGGACAGGTATGACTGTAACCCAATAATGAACAACTTTGTAACGATGCATCTCACAGTGATTATATAAGTATACTCATCCTGAGACATATCCACAGATACCAATGTTGACAATCCCTCTCCTCGCTTAGAATAAGAAACTGTGGGGGGGCAGTGGGGTGTAAAGGATGATTTGTATGCAACGTGAACATGATGAACAGTCTGATGCAATATGTTCAATACAGTGATGTCCTGAATCAGAATTCCTTAGGACACAATGTGTCAGAGCTAGAGCTGAGTCTTAAATGAGTCCAACTGTGGTCAACTGTAAACTCCTCTGGGTAGATGTTGCTGATGCCGATGGTTTTCCATACTGCTAACTTTCTATTTGCTCTGAAATAGAGTCAGTAAGCCAGAAATGAGTTTATTAATGATTTCAGAGAGCGGGTGCTTAGTTCATCAGCAAACCAAGAACAAATTGGTTATCTTGCAATATTCATCTTGTTGACTAAACCTATCAGCAATGAGAAGAAAATAAATAATCTAGGCTAAGAGAGAAATGATACTAGCCAATAGCCTTTTTTATTTTTATTGTTTTTAGTTCTCTTAAAAAAAGTTACTGGCCTTCATGATTCCTTGTGTGTTCTCATATCAGTCAGAACACAAAACTAAGCTGTTACAAGGACTTTGAAGTCCTGCAAAAAAGAAACATTATATTCAATAACATATTAGGACAAAAAAAATTGGATGTGGAATTTAAAGTCAGCACTTCAATTTTAAGACAGAACTTTAATGGTATAACATGCTTTTAATGACTTAAACGTTAAAAGGTTAACGATGTAATAAACATTTCTCAAGGGCAAGGGGAAAATTCAGGGGGAAATGATTCTATATATTCTTTAAATTTTTTCTCCAAAACAAAAAAAAAGTTATTGAATCAAATTTCAAAACAAACAGAAAATGTTTAACAGCTTTATCCAAATTATTAGCAATAAATAAATAAATAAATAAATAAATGTGGTTTTCAACTGGCATTTGAGAACTGGTGCTAGGTGGTATGTGTGAAAGGCAGAAAACAACTGAGTATTAAGACCCGCACAAAATACTCAAAATACTCAATACTCAAAATACTCTGAAGACCCCTGAGTAAACAGAAACATAGTCCTCATGAACTCCAGAGTTGAGACCCACAGCTGAGGGACCTGCCCTCAATTTAGTAGTCACTAAATTCCCTAAAAATGGCTAGTCCCATTCAACCATTTCCAACCAAAGTTCCTTTGAAAATACTTTCACAGGGCTCACCCACTGCTAGGAGGCAGGAAATGCTCATTTGTGTGGATTGAACAGAAGCACAATAGAACATCTCAGCATATATTTTGATATCCTGACAATGTAAATATAACCGACTTCATACCCAGGCTTCACTTCCGCCCAGACCATTCTAAAATTTGGTTTTTGAAAACATGAGTTCTAGAGCATAATGCGTCAAATATCTGTGCATCCTTCATTAGAACTACTTCCCATCTGAAATTATTTTTGAACATCCACCCTGAATGTTTTGAATTAAAAACACTTCATTTGGAAACCAGACCACAGTTTTGAGCAGTGAAGTTAGAAATACGTGTTACTCTGAAAACAAAATGTCTAGAAATTTCTAAGGCTTGAAGGTATGACCCTACATTTTCAAAGTACACATTCTCCGTGGGGTGTTCACTGGCTTTTGGGACCCACCTAAAACTTGTTCCTCTGATCCTGTGGGGTCAACTTCTGCCATTTTAATTCAGTCTTCAGAAAACTGGAATATTCCATTTAAGGAAAGTCTTCTCTAACAAATGCTATTCTCCCAAACAGCCAAGGTTCACTTAGCTCAGTATTTCGACTTAATGTTTCAAGAAAGCCAAACTCTTGCAATGGCAAACTGACATCTCAAGCAGAAAGGGAAGACAAAGGCAATTAATTAATGGTTCCGGGGACGGGTTTAGAGTTTTCCCGGGGGTCTGTGTTTTACAAAGGCAGAGCTCTCAACTGAGGCGGGTGCTGGCAGGGGAAGCCTTCTTGAAAAGTCACTGTACAACCTTGGGTGGGGGTGGGGATGGAGGGGTACAAGGGATCTAAAAGGACTTTCCAAAGACCTTTCCTGCCCCTCAGCGTCGGTCGGTGCCAACGCCTGCGCTTTCCTGGGATGCCAACCTAGAGCCAGGCTGCCTATGTGGCAAGAAATCCTGGAAAGCCGGTGCAGGCGGGAGCCGGCACCCTCGGGGTCTCTGGGCTCCCTCCCTGCCCCCCTGCACGTTGGCGCTGACTCGGTGGCCCTGAAACACACACACACACACACACACACACACACACACACACACACACACACACACACGGGGCGGGGTGGGGGGGCCGTTCCATCACCCGCGCCCTGAGGACGTGGCAGGGGGCTGGTAGGGGGACAACCAGGATGTCCAAGACCGCGCAGGGCAGCGAGTGGCCCGCAGGAACCCGGGGATGGGGGTAGGAGCGTGGGGGGTTCAAAGCGCCTAGAGGTCAAATTCCCAGAGCTGAGCGTGCTGGGCATCCCATCCGGGGCCCGCATCCCGCAGCCAGAGGCCACCAGGCTCCGGACACCCGCCCGGCTCCTCGCGTGGGCTGTCCCCGGCGTTCAGAGCCGCTTTCCTCCGTGCAAGAGCAGCTCCGAAAGCTGCATGCGTGTGCGTCTGCGTGTGCGTGGGCACGGGCCGTCTGCACCCACGGCTCAGCGGGCTGGGGTGGGGGCGTTTCTGTCCCCCCCCCCATCCAGATCCAAGTTGTAAGGGGGGACGCCTGCGTCCTCTGGGGGCTTCGGTCTGCATCTAAAGTGAAGCCGGCAGAGGCAGCGGCTTCCAAGGCAAGACAGCCTGTTCCCGACCCCCCTGCGCCACGCGCGCACTGACTCCCCACAAAGCTACCGGGGGTGCGGAGGTTAAGGGGTCTCCCTCCTCGAAGGAACACTGTCCTCCCAGGTTCCGTTCTTCCGTTTTCTCGGGGTGCATTTTCTACTTCTTTCTCCTTTTTATTTTGCATCGAATCACTGATAGTTACGAAGCTTTCATGGTTTGCGTTTCAGTCATACAATGATCCAACACCCATCCCGCCACCAGTGCCCATCCCCACCACCAATGTCCCCAGTATCCCCCCTCCCCTTTTTCCAACCCTCCCTCCCCCTGCCTCCAGGGCAGACAATTTCCCCCCTACTCCATCTCTCTACTTTGGGGCATTGTGGTTCGCAATCCAGATCCTGAGAGGCCATCCTGCTTGGACCTTGGGAAAGTTATCAGTGTCCCACCCCCTCGTCCCGGACCCCAGCCTCCCTCGGAGGGGGCGTCCACCGCCCTGATAACCTGGAACCTTCCAGGTGCCCCCTCGATCGCCCCTGGACCTCGGAGGAGCTTCGCGGTGATGTTAACTTGGTGAACAGCGAGGAGACTAAGCCCCAAAGACCCTGGGGGAGGTTCACCTTCGCCCCCCGATCCTGGTGCAGGGACAGCCAAGCCCGGCACGGGTCCTCCCTCGGCCGCCCACTCCCGGGAGCCCCTCTGCACGCGCCGTTTTTGCTCGGTCCCCTTGGTCCCCCAAGTCCGCGGGATGTCGCGGCTAGGGGGGACCCGTGAGCCGCCCCTCCAGCCCACAGCCCGGGCCCTTAGGACTGCCCACGCGTCCTTTCGCCTCTTCGTCTGGTCACTGGAGAAGTTGCGAACACTGGAGGGGACGGGGGGCAGGGAACTGCCGGGGACCGTGGGGGGTGGGGGGGTACGCGACTCCTCTCCCAAGTCCGGCGGAGCCTCTTTCTAGAAAGCAAACTCGGAAGCGGTCCCCATCAACTTTGCAGCGCGAGCACACACCTGCCTGCACGCGGCCGCGGGGACACCTGTCCGGGCGCATCCCGGGCCGGGTCGGCAAACGCCGGCCGGGGGGCGCGCGGCATCCCGCGGGCACCGGGTAGCATCAGGGTGGGCCGGGGGCTCGGCGAGGGAGCGGGACCCCCGAGAGATGATGCTACCACCACCCCCCACCCTCCAAATCCCCCCAGTGCGGCGCCTTGAGCGCGGGGGGCCCCCGATCGCGGGCGAGCTCCGGGGAGACCTTGGGGCGCGCTCGGTCTAGACCTCCCCGCCCTCGTCCCCACTCGGGGCGCCTGGGTCTGGGCGCGACCGGCTCCGTCTGTCCGTGCGTCCGTCTGGGTCCCCCCCACCCCCCACCGGAGGGGGATCCGGCCGGGTCTGCGGCATCCCCCCCCACCCCGCGCGCATCCATCCCCCAAGCAGGTGCCGGGCGCCCCCCGGCCCGAGCGAGCGAGCGAGCGAGCGATCGAGCGACATCCAGCAGCACCGCGGGCCGGCCGGGATGCGGGACGCCCTGGTGGGGAGGAGCCGGGGTGGGTGGGGGGCGCCCGGCTCGCCCCCTCCGCCGCCGCCCGGGGTCCCGCCACTCACCCCGAGCTTCCTGCTGCGGATCCGCACGTAGCCCTGCTTGACGATGTCGTTAAAGTTGGAGGCCATGGCCGGGCGCGGGGCCGCTCCCGCCGCCGCTCCCGCCGCCGCTCCAGCCGCCGGGGACGCGGGCAGGGACGGGCGCCGCGCGCGGGTCTCGGCGCTGCCCCGCGCCCCCCTCCGCGCGCCCGCGCCCCGCGCCGCGCCGGCCGGCCCCGAGCTCGGGGGAGGGGAGCGGGGGGCGGGCCGAGCGGGGCTCCCCGACGCGCGCTCCCCGCCCCCCGCCGCCGCCGCCGCCGCCCGCCCACCCGGGGGACGGCGCGGGGGGCTCCGGGCCCGGCACACGCTGCGCCCCCCGGCCGGCCCCTGCCCCGGGGGCAAGTGCGGGGCGACGCCGCGCCGCTCCCCGCCACACAAAGAGGCCGACGGTGCGCATGTGTCTGCGCCCCGCGCGCGTCGTCCCCCCCCCCGCGCCCCGAACCCCCACCCCCGGGCCCCCCGGAGGCCGCGGGCACCCGGGCCCCGGGCTCGGCTCCCGCTGCACCCAGGCAGATAGATGCCCCCCTCGAGACGCCGCCGCCGCGGCCTCCCCGCCGCCGCCCGGGCACCGGCGCAGGGCAGATGCAACGCCCGGCCCTTCCCGGTGGGGGAGCAAAAAAGAAAAAAAAAAATCGGGCACGGGAATGTTGCAACTCGGGGATACACGCGCGCACACACACACACGCGCGCACGCATGCACACACGCACACACACAAGACACACGCACGCAGGCACGCGCAACTTTGTCCGCGCCCCGTGTCCAGTGCGACGCCCGGCTTTGCCCGGTGGTGCCGGAGCAAAAACGGGCATGGAAGAAGTGTGCAACTCGGGGACACACGCACACACGCGCAGAGACACGCATGCACACACACGCACACTCAAGCACGCGCAACTTTGTCCGCGCCCCGTGTCCTATGCAACGCCCGGCTTTTCCCAGTGGTGGAGCAAAAACAGGCATGAAAGTGTGCAACTCCGGGGACACACACACACACACGCACGCACGCACACAAGCACGCACAACTTTGTCAGCCCCTGTCGGGAAGCCAGGCTTGCTGGAGAGTCGGCTGGTGCTCTGTGGGAAAGTGTCACTGAAAAAAAAAATTTCATCGTCCCCAGAAGATTCCAGGGAAGACGGATTGGTTGAATGTTGGCGACAGGCAATGTATGGATTTTTTGATCCAGGCCATCGTCTATACTATCTAGTAATTAAGGTTGTTTCTCATCACCGAATTTTGGGGGGGGGGGGGGGATGTGAAGGTTGAAATTGGCGATTCCTGGAGCAGGAGTCTGCAACAGAAGTTGAGCTGGTCTTGTTTACTTTCGCCTAAGGGAGGGCGCTGCTGCTTCCCCTGTTTATAGTTTAAGTGTCTTCAGAGTATGAAGAGAGAAGGGGAAAGGCTTGACTCAAGGGGGGAAAAGCTTGAAGGATAGAAAATTATATATATATATATATATATATATAAAATTATATATGTATAAAACACAAATAACTCACCCCTGACAATGGGAGCCTGAGGGGGATTTTTGTCCCATCATTAGCAAGAACCTCGAGCTCGAGTCCATTTAAGTGATGGAATCCGGCTCATTCGAGTCTGTAGGGAACATTTGTTTGGACTCTGAAGCATGCCAAGGAGCAGATGCTGCCGCAGACACTTCGAACCACATGGAAGAGCCCTTAGGCCTCCCTCTGGAACCGTGTCAAGAGCTGACCTTCCCAGAAAAACGGGCAAAACTCCCCATCAACTCCCCGTGGAGACCCTTCTCCAAACACGCACACCAGGATGTCTGCTTCACAGTATTATTATTTTTTTTATGCCATTTTGATCTACAGGTGTTTCAAATACATTATTTCATTGAGTCTTTTTTGCAAACTTCTGTATTACGTAAAGCACATTCTATTAAATAGTGGCAAAAACCGAGACTAACAATTCCTTAAACTGCAAAGCTCTAATTTCAAAACTGGTTGTGGGCCTAGAGTCATTTCCGTGGCGACTGGCTTCTACCATCTTACCAGTTATTTGTAAAATGCTGAAGCAAGGCAGGGGTTAAGTGTGCGTTGGCAACAATTTTAGCTCTTGCCTAAGGATCAGGTATGGTTGGCAGGTGGTTTGTAGTAACTGTAGAATGATTATGTCTTTGCCCTTACGTAGGCCTTCATTGCATGCTAATGTAATTTAAACCTTCTTCTAAATTTACCTTTGACTCTTAGACTTCTGGTAGAGCCAGTTGTGTGTGTTTCTTGTTAAATACAATTTGCCACTTGAAAATATTAGGTTCATGTTATTTAACTTTCCCTAACTTTGTATTTGTCTTATTGTATCAAGATGGTGCATTCAATGTGTTGACCTAAGCTCTAAACTTCCTGTTAACTTTCTGTTGAGTATCTTTCTTCTACTCTTCCTCCTCTTTTCTCCTCCTCTTTTTTCCTCCTCCTCCTTCCTCCTCCTCCTCCTCCTCCTCCTCCTCCTCCTCCTCCTTCTCCTTCTCCTCCTCCTCCTCCTCCTCCTCCTCCTCCTCCTCCTCCTCCTCCTCCTCCTCCTCCTCCTTCTCCATCTCCTCCTCCATCTTCTCCTTTCCCCCTTGTTCTTTCAAATGAAGTACAGTATGTAAACGAAAACAAGATGCTTGAGTAGAGGTCCCATTGTTAGCCTGATACATTATAAAATTCTCCAGGATTTTCCACTTACTGGATTTTTGCAGTCACAGATGATTATTGCTTAGATACATCATTTAACTGGGGTCTGCAAAACTGTAATTTGGGGGTTTGATTTTGTTAACGGAATGTATTAATTTTTTACAAAATCTAAACCTTTCAAAACAAACACAATGTTCTTCCACGCTTAACTAAAATGTTCCTGTGAAATGCATTCCTCAAAAGAAAGACAGGGTACGAGTTTGATTCTTAACATGTTTTTGGTCAGTTTATTTCAGAAATATTGAAGAGGTACTAGCAAATAAAACAATGCCCTGGTCCCTTTTAGATAATTTCAAGAATGGAGCTGTGTATATCTGATATATGTCATCCTCAAGGTCATTATTCTTTGGGTGTTTGAATGTCCTGGTCTTTGACCAGAAGGCACAGCTCGAACTGACATTTTTATCAGCTACCCCTGGGCATAAATAGCCCATTTAGGATTAATCACAAGATATCCAAGTCTCATCTTGTGTGTCCAACTCCAGACTCACAATCATTATTTCTCTGAGGAACCTTTGTTAGTTTGCAGGGACAATGAAACTCATTTCTCATAATTGCATATTTGGGGTGGTTTGTGGGGAAGAGGGAGAGCTTGTGGTATTTTTTTGTGTGTGTGTGTTTGCTGCATGTCCCGAGTTTTTACAAAAAATAAAATTCTTTCATTCTAGAAATATATTTCTGAAGAGACAGTTCTCCATTTTATGAATCATTCCACTTTAAATTACTCTCACTGTGATGCGATGAAGAGAAGACATACATCATTTTTAAAGACACGAAACAATACATCTCCACAGAGCTGGAGGCAGCGCATCAAGCTCATAATACACAAAACAACGGCTAGTTATTGGTGTTTGTTTGGGTTCCTTTTTGGTGGTGGTGCTGGGTGGGAGGTGGGACCCTTCCCACTTATTCTTAGCCAACAAGGCCAATGGTTCCACACCAGGAGCCCAGGGAAGATTCGCCTGTAGTGTGGGGATTCTCTCTAGTGGTTCTGAGGCTTCCAGAACAAATAGTGCTGAAGATTGAACCAAAGTGCCCTATTTCCAGTGTTAAATTCCTCAACTCCTCCTGTGTTCCTTATTGTGGTAGACATCCCTGCTTTGGGGCGGGATCTGCATGTGACTCTTCCCCCTGGGTGTCAATGGGACTCTAGTAAGTACCAGTAAGCTGAAGAGCAGAAGTGACGATGTGTCTTTGCTCGATGACGTTCTGGAAGGATTTATTTCAGGGGTGATCTCTGCTGAGCATCTTGCTCAAGGGAAGCTGTTGTCACAACATGAAGGAGTTGCGTGGTGCGCACCACAAGGTTGACTTTGAGACTGTCCAACAGCAGAGTGAGTTCAGTCAGAAAGGGGCTTTCTCCATTCAAGGCTGGATATGTGTGACATGCTTCTGCTCCAGCTGGGAACGCTGCTGAGATCACGCGAGACTTTGTTGAGGTGCCTACATCCTCCGAAAGAACCAGATCTAGGAAGAGTCTCAGTAACAGTATCTGCTAAAGAGAGGATACTGACAGCTGGGATTTTCTGAATTTCATGCTTTATTTCACCCCAGGGAAATTGAGTGAATATATAGACCTAGCACATTGGATCTTCCCATTTAGGAATCTGACTTTGCTTTCTCTTTCTTAACTGTTGCTAAAATTTTGCAGTATCTTCAATAGTATTGTTTATTTAAGATTATTTCTTGGGTAAAATTTTACGTTTGCTGCCATGAATATTGTTTTCATAATTCAATTTTATAAACAATGATTACATTATAGTATGGGTCATTTTTTGCTCATTAATCACTTCTTATTCTTAGTAATAATTTGGTTTTTGTTTGTTGATCTTTTTTTTTTTTTTTTTTGCTTTTTGGGTCACACCCAGCAGGGCTCAGGGGTTACTCCTGGCTTCGCACTCAGGAATTACTTCTGGCAGTGCTTGGGGGACCATATGGGATGCCGGGGATTGAACCTGGGTCGGCTGCATGCAAGGCAAATGTTCTACCTGCTGTGCTATTGCTCCAGCCCGTTTGTTGATTTTTAACACAAATTTTGAACACGGCTTTATAAGAGGCTAATTTTTTTGTTGTTGTCATTGTTGTGGTGCTTTGTGGACCAGCCCCTGACATGTTGTGGGAATACTCTTGGTTCTGTTCTCAGGAATCATTCCTGGAGGTGCTCAGGGGACTATATGTGATGCCAGGGATCAAACCCAGGTTGGCTGTGTGCAAGGCAAGTGCCTTACCTGCTGTATTATCTCATTGGCCCTGAATATGTTTTACAAACTCAAAAACTACAAAGCCAAGAGCCCAGTTTCTAGAATTAATGGGTGTTAAAATCTAATGTTCAGTTACTTTAGTGCTAAGTCCATACTACACAGTGACATGTTTATAATATTGCTCACCTTTCGTATGGATCTGATATTGATACTCTTTAATACCAGATAATACGGACTACATGCCAGGCTGTTTTCACTTGAGGCGCCCCAGAGTGGGCCGCATCCGCGTGACAAGTGTTATAAGACACTTCCTATTCTTTTTCCATAACTACTACACCGGATTTGATGAGGTTCAGACATTAGGCAACAAATCACAGATATATATATATATATATATATATATATATATATGTATATATATATATATATTTGGAGAGCCCAGCAAGCTACCAAGAGTATCCTGCTCACACGGGCAGAACCTGGCAAGCTACCCGTGGCATACTCAATATGCCAAAAAAGTAACAATAACAGGTCTCATTCCCTGACCCTGAAAGAGTCTCTAATTATTGGGAAAGATGAGTAAGGAGAGGCGGCTAAAATTTCAGGTCTGGGAGGAATAGAGACGCTACTGGTGCCCTCTCAAGTAAATCGATGAACAGCAGGATGATAGTGATACAGTGATTGATACTCTTCAAGAATAAAGAAGTTTGAATCAGGTAAAACACAGACCTACTCTGATGCTCTGACCATCTCTAAATACTCAAACCTCTTTGACTTTTCTCATTTATGTCATTGCTCCCCTGGCTGTTGTGGGATGAAACACAGCCCCAAGACTTTCTGCAGAAATCCCCAATGCCCTAGGACTCAAACTGTGGGTGCGTTTGGAGATAGGATTTCTGAAGCGGCAACAAGTTAAAATAAGATCATCTGGGTGGACTCTTCTTAGAAAACTGCTATAGTTATGAGAAGGAAATTTAGATGCAAACATGAGTGAAAGGAACATGTGGAGACAGAAGCCAGCAATACAGGAAGCGTGGGCAGGGACTCAAAAAAATTTAAAAATGGACACTGCATCTCAAATCTCTAGGTTCTAAAGAGAGAAATTGGGTTTATGCTGTTTAAGCTGCCCAATGGCCCAGTCCTTTGTGAGGTAGCCAACTAACCCGAGTATTCATATTAATAAATATGTGTGCATATAGATAGCTTAACTAATTTATTTATATCATTGTACATTATTATTATTTGAGATATATAGAGCTTAAGTAATACATCACTGTATCACTGTCATCCTGTTGTTCATTGATTTCTTCGAGCAGGCACCAGTAACGTCTTTTTCGTCCTAGCCCTGAGTTTTTAGAAAGTGCCACATTTGAGGCTCTTTCAGAGTCAGGGGAATGAGACCCATCATTGTTACTGGTTTTTGGCATATCAGATAGACCACGGGGAGTTTGCCAGACTCTGTTGTGCGGGCAGGATACTTTCTGTAGCCTGCTGGGTTCTCCAAAGTAAGAACTAGATATCAGGATCACGATCATCCTGTTGTTCGTCGATTGCCTCTAGCAGGCACCAGTAACGTCTCCTTTGCCCTAGCCCTGAGATTTTAAAAAGTACCATATTCAAGGCTTTTTCAGGGTTAGGAGAGTGAGACCCATTGAATGTCATTGGTCAGCAAATGAAAGAAAAGAACTAGATAATATGATGATAATAAGCTTCCAGGAGTTGGGTTTTATAGTGTCTGGGTCTTGGCCGTTGATGAGATTATACAGCGCTGGGGGCAGTTGGTGGGTGTAAGGCCTACCTCCTGGATGATGCATAATATTGTTAATAATTAAGTAAATACAAGTTATGTATGACAGGTGTGTATGTTGACATATATTTATGATCCATATTCACACATACCTTCATATAGATAAAGATACACACACACACACATTTTTTTTCTTTACTTTTATCTTTCCTTTCCCCAGAATGTCTTTCTATTTCTTCTCCTCCCCTGGATAGAAGTCTGTTCTTCACCCTTTCCAAAAATAGCTGAGTAGCTGATATGCTGTGCATCCTTTCATCTCTCCAGCATCTGTCTTTGTTTGTGGCAAGTGAAGAATGACTTCGGGGTTATCTTAGAGATTGGCATATTTCAGAGCTGGATCTCTGTAGTCTCCAATTTACAGGGTTCAAGAAGAAGTGCAAGACCACTTTGAATATATTTTTCATGTCTACATTCTCTCTGCCTAAAACTTGTAAAACCGCTTTCATCCTTAAACTTCAAGATCACCTGTAATCTGCCTGGTGGAGTTTCTGATCAGAAAGATGACCTAGAGTGAGTGCTATTAATTTTATTATCAATAAAAGAAGTGGGTTTTTTGTTGGTTATATCCATTTGTTTAGCCTTTGCTCTGTGTGTATGTCCTTTATTTATTTTTGTTGTATGTCTTTTAATATTCTTTTCTTGGATGTGCACAGTGGTTCTTTCATTGTTTGTTGTTTTTCACCACTGGAGGTCTTCAGGGCTTACCGCAAGCTCTGTGCTCATAGGTCCCCCTCCTGGCAGGGTTCAGGTAACCATCTGGGCTATGGCAAATTCATCTACTGCAATATCTTTCTGTCCTTGCTTCTTTCATTCTTTCGTCTCATTTTTCCAATTCTTTACACTTGTGTTTTCTTCTCCCAGATCTTCCTTGCACTTGGATTTCTGGAACATAACCTCATACATGCTCAGTCTTTTTGTTTTCTTAACACATTCTCTATTGAAATATTCACACTTGTGATACTATTAAGTAAAAAAATAAGTAAAGGCCCTCCCGTTGATCATCGATTTGCTCGAGCGGGCCCAGTAACGTCTCCATTGGAGACTTTGTTGTTACTGTGTTTGGCATATCGAATACGTCACGGGGAGCTTGCCAGGCTCTGCCGTGCGGGCGAGATACTCTCGGTAGCTTGCCGGGAACTCGGGTCGGCCATGTTGGCTGCGTGCAAGGCAAACACCCTACCACTGTGCTATCGCTCCAGCCCCCCTGTGATAGCACAGCGGTAGGACGTTTGCCTTACAAGCGGCCAACATGGCGACCCGAGTTCAATTCCTCCACCCCTCTCGGAGAGCCCGGCAAGCTAACGAGAGTATCTTGCCCACACAGCAGAGCCTGGCAAGCTCCCCGTGACGTATTTGATATGCCAAACACAGTAACAACGAAGTCTCCAATGGAGACATTACTGGGCCCACTTGAGCAAATCGATGTGATACTATTATCTAATATAAAATACTTTCTTTTAATAACATCACTGAAGTGAACATTTGTAAATCTCATTCTCTGCCCATGTTAAAACAAGAGTACGTACAAGGTATTAAGCAATCGATCTATTAGTAATGCTTTATTACTAAAACATTTTAGAATTTTAAGCATATGATCTCAATGGAAAAGTTTAACTTAAAAATTATTAAGTAATCGGCATGCTTATGAACATCTTATACTCACTCATATTTAGGATAATGGTGTAGAACTCTCGAAACACAATGAGTGTAGAAGCTCTGTCGCATAAAACAACAACTCAGTACTATTGTCAGCTAGGAGACTTCAAGAATATTAAAAGAAAAGGAATTAATCATAAAATAAAAACCGGAAATGTAATTCAAGGACAAAATTAGTTGTAGCCACAGAGATTCTGCCTTAGTGTTTGACCAGACCCCATCTTTAGCTAAGCAATGGGTCTTACAGATTTGGAAGGTTTGGGATAGCAGAGGGCCGTCAGGGCCAGGCCTGGCAGTGCTCAGAGCTTTCTCTTGGCTCTGTGCTCAGGGTTCGCTCCTGGTGCTCTAGCAACAAGCAATGCTGGGAATAGAACCAGGGTGGGTCACATAAAAGCAAGAGCCTTAAGCTCTGTACAGTTTATGAATGCAGTAGATGTGAGGGCACCCACAATATCCACACAGTCCCTCAGAACCCACAATACGCATGCCATCCCTCAGAACCGAGAAAGGGGTGGGAAGCCCCAAAGAGGCCAGCGGCTGGAATGACACGTCCCCAGGGCTGGCTTCCATGGCAGACTCGCAGACACTGCACTTGCAGACCTGTCTTGTCTGAGAGACTTTTGTAATGCTCTTATCTTGACTCTAATAGCTTCTTAAAAAATCTTTGATGCTAACTCTTATGATGTTCAGCTGCTTCTGTTTTTTCAAAAACACCATTAATCGCTGCCACTCACATTTCATCTCTGAAACCTAATTTGCTGGAGAAATAGCATGAGCATCGGAGCAAGACAAAATATAACTTTGATGAGCCTCAGTTTTTTTTTTGCAGTTAACAAAGGTGAATATCAATAACTCAGAGATGACTATTAATAGTAGGTGATGTGACATTCTGGCACAATGCCATTATGTAATTTATCTGGAATGAAAAGCATTTTTACTGCCATTCATTTATTTATTGCTATTCTGTTTTCAAGTAGTTTTCTTTTAAGTATAATAGTCTATTCTTTCAAATTTATGGAATTTTTTGTCTGTTTTTATTTGTTTGCTTTGGGCCCACATCCAGCAGTGTTTTGGGTTTACTCCTGGCTCTATGCTCAGGGATCACTCCTGGCAGTGCTTAGGGACCATATTCGTTGCAGGGGATCAAACCCAGGTTGGCTACCTGCAAGGCAAGCATCTTAATTGCTGTGCTATCTCTCTCATCCTGTCCTCCCATTGTTCATCGATTTGCTCGAGCAGGCCCAGTAACGTCTCCATTATGAGGCTTCTTGTTACTGTGTTTGGCATATTGAATACTCTCAGTAGCTTGCCAGGCTGTCCAAGAGGGGCGGAGCAATTGAACCTGGCTCGGCCTGGCTGGCTGCGCGCAAGGCAAACGCCCTACCACTGTGCTATCACTCCAACCGCCCGGCTAGCTCAGTCAGTAGAGCATGAGACTTTCTCATCCTATTCTTTCCAAATTATAGGCATACTATATCTTGACTCATCACACATGTACACACACACACACACACACACCACCACCACCATCTCCATGCATTACAGCTATTCTCAGCATGTTTCAACTCCCAGAACAGATAAATTGCTTTATCTAAAGAGTTGATAGTTGATATCTTATTTCCAGCTGATGATGAGTCAAAGGTAAAACTTACTAATTATAGTCAAAATGGTTTCTCTAGTTGATTAACATATTGCATATGTTGATCTTTTAGCACGTTCCAACATGAATATATTAAATAAAACTTTTCCTTTTACAGTGCACTGTAGAGTTCCGTTACTCTTTTAGAAAATGTATCCAATACAGAGGTTGACTTGAATTTGATTAGAACAATGGGACTTGAAGCTACTTTCTTTTAGGTTCTTTCCATAACCTATCAGCTCTATAGACTGGAAAGATTTGGATTTTCTTTATCTTCTCTGATCTTAAGAGACTTTCATTTGGGTAAAATTAAGCTGAGCGTCCAGCAGAAACAAGAGGCTCTAAATATTGGTCTTATAATTCAGACAGGTGAACAACAACAGCTTATAAAAGTGCAAACACCACATTACACGCCACCTCATCTATAATTGTAATTATGATCTATGATTTGAAAAACTATTTAGAATATAAAGGAGGAAGAATATTCACTTTACCAAAGAATTTATCGAACACTTCAACAGTTATTTATATTCTATCCATTCTTGTTCTTGTAGGGGAACCACGCGTAGTATCCGACTTTGAACATTTACTGCCATCTCAGTAAAAAGACTCAATGAGTGGAAATAAGGAAAAGTTAGTGTATGGAGAAAGGAAAGGTACTAATAAAAGGTATTTCTATCACAGTTTAATAAGTTGGCCATTTTAAAACATTTTAAGAACAAAAATATTATTCATTCTAAATAAAGAAAAGTTTTAATGTGTTAAAATCAAAAAATTCTAGCAAAATTTGGGGGAAAATCCAGGGCAATCTGGTACGGTAGACATCCTCATTTGCAAGAGGAAAAAAATCGTAACCATGAAAAACCTTTTATTTGGGCCGGAGGAATAGGGCAGCAGGTAAGAGGTTGCCTTGCAGTAGGCGGGTTCGGTCCCTGACACTGCATATGGTCTCCAGAGAACCGTCAGGAGTGATCCCTGAGCACAGAGCCAGGAGGAAGCCCTAAACACTGCCAAGTGGTCCAAAACAAACAAACCAAAAAGGTCTAATTAGTGATGTTCCTCTCAGAGGAGCATTTGTGGAATGTATTGGAGAAAAAACAGATAGAACCTTTTCCCTCCTTCAGTGACAGGTTCTGTGGCTTAATGAGTCACAGGAGATTTCACAGGCCACCCTGACAGGGGCCAGGCAAGGCCCTGGTCACTTATGACTCACAGAGGCAGTTTCTCACCAAGGTTCCACGAACCCCAATGATTCATCAGCATCTTCCTTCTTCAGTCCTCTCATTACCACAGCAATCCACACAACCAAAAGAGAGTCAGACAAGGTGTCAGAATTTATCTTTCTTCTTTCCCCTCAAATTAAATATCAGTTGGAACAGGTTTCTGTCAGACACAGGTAAATATCAAGTGTACCATATGACATTTAATTTAGGAAACAGAAAGGAAAACAGAATAATTGGAAAACATCTATGGAAGTATCAGACCATTCAATTTATTCTGCATTTATGCCATGATAGCAGCTCCATCACAGATAATTAGAGAAAGAGCAATTTCAAAGTTTTCTGCTTTCCTGAGTTCACTTCAATGCTGTTTGAATATTAGATCTCCTTAAAATTAATTTTAGGCCATCATAACGGTTCTCTGAAATTGAGAGGTTAAAAATAGTTTATACAGCAATGATAAAAGATAAACTAAAAGGCAAGGGAATCACAAAAGGGGGGTAGTTTTCTTAAAGATAAAAAGAATGTCAGAAATGATGGTTTGAAAAGTAAAATTCAGAACTGTTTCATTAAATTTATATCCATACTTTATATCTCATAAACTGACCATGGAGCCATGAGATTTATAATCTGAATATGATTATATTCAAGATAATGTTAAATCTGAATTACATCCAAGCTAAAGTCAAATGTCTCAGTGAATTCAAGAGAAAAAAAGGTGTTTAACATCAATTAGCTTAAAATTCTAAACTTTCAAAGAACCCAAAAAGATTGATAGAAATAAATAACATTCTATCACAAATACTGAAAACACTAAAGCCTTTATAACAACTAGTTTTCAAAACCTAGTAAAGCACTAAATAAATCCCAACCAGCCATTGTTTGAAAACCATACCAATCAAAAATTGCTTTGGTCAAAGTTGTAATTAAGGTTTAATAGACTGTTGAAACTATTTTAAATGTGCTATTCAAATGAAGAGACAATATACAAAACTTTTGTTGGCCATTGATCCAAAGTTTTATTAAGATCTAAACCTAGGTCACAGGTGGGACACTGGACCCCATCAGTGGAGGAATAGGGGTCCCGATGGCTTAGAAAAGTTGGGGGCAGAGAGGCATATCCTCGAGATGGAAACCTATTGCCTTGCCTCTCCTCCATCCCTCAGAAGTGCCTGGGAGGGTCAGGACTGATGAAACATTCTGCTGAGCCCCACCTGGTACAGACTTCACACTTCACCAGCCCCACAAAGCAGCCTTCAAGTTGAAGCCCACTTCTTCTATGGAGCAAGGATGTTGATCGGAAATGATCCCCTACATCTGATTTTCAGGGAGTCAGAGATCTTCCGCCCCAGCTAGAAACAGTTGTAATCTATTGAGTGTTCTTGGAGTGTTAGAGATCCTAAATGCTTTACTTATCAGTTCTCAAACTGGCCCTCAAGGTATTAACTTTTGAGGAACCCCATCTAAACGTGGCATCACTTCTCTGGAGGGAGAGGCAGGGCCAACGTGGTGATGCTCAGGGATTACTCCTGGCTCTTCACTCTTGGCAGTGCTCAGGAGACCAGATGGGATGCCTGATACGCCCCATCAGCTGCTTGCAAGGCAAGCGCCTGACCTGCTGTATTATCTCTCCACCCCTTATTCTGAGTTTAGAGCCTGCAGTTCTTTTTTCCTTTTTTTCCCCTCTTTTTTTCTTGAAGCAAAATAGTTTCATTGCAAGAAATTTACTTAGAGAAATGTTAGGAGAGAGAAAGAGATAGAACATGGATTTCTCCAGAGTAGTCAAAAAAGAGAATGGCTTTAGAGATAAGGTCATATGCAGTTTCTTCCAATTGTTTTGGTCCAGAATTCTCTGCATACAAATAATAATGATAATGATGATAATAATAATGATAATAATTAATAATGATGATAATAATAATCTGGGTGTTGTCACAGAGAAAGCTTTGGACTGTCAATGATGGTCCTTTTTGTATTCTTTTTTTTAATTGCTGTTATATTTAATGAAATATGTTTTTTAATTAATTAATTAATTTTGATTACCCATCCCTCCATCAGTGCCCATTCTGCACCACCACTGATCCCAGTATCGCTCCCACCCCCCATTCCCCCATCCCACCCTGCCTCTGTGGCAGGGCATTCCCTTGTGTTCTCTCTCGCCTATTGGGTGTTGTGGTTTGTATAAGAGTTAAGCCTGATTTTCAGGGAGAAACGTTGGATGATTTATTTTCCATTGATCACTTTGTATATAGGGAGATGGTTTGGAGTAAAGGTCCTGGTTCCCGCATATTCGAGCTATGCTTGTAGAGGTTCATGGTCACCGGGGTTCCATCGGGAGTAGGCAGGATGCAGCACCTACCCCATCTGGGACTTCCGGTGATCTCAGCTCTTTTATCCTTTTTGTATTCTTTTCAAGACCTTTACATTCTCTGATTCATCCAGTTCTCCTCTGAGCATCCTTGTCTGGGTGTGGGTGATGCCTCAGCTCTGGCATCTCCATAGACCTCAGTATTTGCATCTCAAAGGAATGTGTTCCTCCTGCCTCTGGGCTACTTCAGGGCTAATTTCTTATCTCTTCTGAGTTTTATTTTTTTCTCTCCAACTTCTTACCCTGGTCGTTCTTATCTCTCTACCTGCAACACTGTCCCCTGCAGATTTATTGTGGTAATTACCTTCTTCAAGAATAGAAATACACTCATCATTAACTGAAATACATTTCAGTTAAGGAAGATGCATGATTGTTATTCCCAATAGAAGGAAAATTATCATTAACAAAAAATAACCAAGTAAAACGGTCAGTTTCAGGAGTTTCTTTCCTTTTTTCTGATTTATCGGCCACACCCAGTGGTGCTTAGGGCTTACTCCTGCCTCTGTGCTCAGGGTTACTCCTGTTGGTGGTCAGGGGACCATAAACAGTAGCTGGGCTTGAACTGGGGTTGGCCATGTGCAAGACAAATGCCTTAAAGGAATTATCTCTCCAATCGCCAGGAGTTAATTTTTATAAAAGAATTATCTAGTTATCAAACACAGATTTATTATAAAAAAATAAGAAATGGGGGGGTTAAAGTCCATCGATATTTTAAGTGAAGAAAACAGTTTTTATAGAAAGTTATCCTGAACAATTTCAAGCTATTCAGTGATTAACATAGCACCATCCATGGGGCCAAGATTACAGCTGTAAATAAAACAGGGTTTGGAACTGCTGCCTTTTTACTTGGTTTGTTTTTGTTTGTAGTGTGGGGGCCACACCCAGCAGGATTATTCCTCCTGGCTGGGCATTTTAGGCCTGTAAGGATAGAGGGAAAGGAAAGCGAATTCCCAAGGATGCCCCAGCTTGCAGACCTAGGCATTTCTCTTGGGCCTTCCACATATAGAGCCTACACTCAGCCTGCCGAGTTCTCTCACGGTCCCTTCTCTTTCTAAACTGCATTCAAGAACCCAAAGAGATAGGATAGCAGACAGGGCTCTTGCCTTGCAGGCACCAAACCCAAATTTTATCCCAACATCCATATGGTTCTCTGAGCGCTGCCAGGAGTGATCCCTGAGTGCAAAACTGGTAGCAAGCCCAGAACTTTGCTGGGTGTGATCCCAAACCTAATGCATAAATAAATGAATTCAGAAGGAATAAGCCATTTGCCTTGGTAGAAACTGACAAAAAATTGCCCTAGAATTATTTCCCAGTAAATAGCTGATAAGATCAAAAACAAATCTGATATCAGATAACAGAGAACATAAAAATGAAGAATTCTAACTATTTTATATATTAAAGGTGGCTTTTATGCCAACCTGGGTAAACCAGTAAGAAGTAAAGCTAAGGAAAATTCACGATAAGAATACATATCTGGTCGCTAACCTTGTCTGTCTCCTGTCTAATCTTATCTGAATAGTGTCTGTCTCTAACAACTGAGTGTCTATTACCTTTAAAGTCTCTTTCTGGATATCCCCATTCTGGATTGAGAAGTCAGTAAATGTTATTCAGATTGAGGCTTCACATTGACTTGGCAATGAAAAGCCAAATATACACGAAATCCTCCCAGCCATCGAAAGACAATAGCATACTGTATTTACACCAAGGAAACATCCTTCAGAGAGACTTTGCATCTTATGGGAGTTCTGGAAGATGAGGACACATAGGCTAAAACCATGATTTCTCCTTTGCTATGTATATTTGACAACGACTTCCTAACTTGCCATTTTTTAGGGCTTTCTGTTTCACAAATCTGATTTTATTCTCTAACTGTGCTGTTTCCCTTATACTCCTGACAAGATTCCCGTAGCTTAATTTAGCTGGAGTTGACTATAAAGTTTTAAAATTTCTTCAGAGATGGCTCAAAGGCTAGAGTGTATGCTTTGCATACTGGATTCTGGGTTTACATCCCAATACCTCATGGTTCCCTTAGCACTGCTGGTTGATCCCTCCCACAAAATAACTCTGTAATTATCCTAAATAAAATGATGACAAATAGAATTTGAGTCCAAATTATAAAATATTTTCCATACTTTATTCAAGAAAATTAATAAAGCATCAATATTTGGAAAAATCTCCATCCAATAGATGATACACAGAAATTTCAATAGATACAGAAAATTGCTAGGGTCATTAAGTATACATTTAATAAAAACTCTTAATTATAGAATATAGTTTTTAGACCACAAAGAGAGTCTCTTGTGAATTGTTTTATGTTTCTTCAATTTTTAAAACAAAACAAATCTATTCTTATTGCAGATAATCCAAAACATGAATAGGAAATTATGAAAAATAAATAATTCATATTTCTTTACGCAGCTGGAAAACATTTTTGGTAATGTCAGTACCTCAAAGATCACACTGGTATCACAGTGTAATGTCCTTAGGAGCTGAAATCAAGATAACCAGAAGGTTCCTGATTGTAGGAAAAGCACTCGTATTTCCAACTGTGCTCTTCACTCAAGCTACATTGGATGGTCATTTAAATTATGCAACAAACCATTTAATTGACATCTAATTCCTCAGACACTCCATTTCTATGACCCTGAGTTTCACACATCCGTGACATCTCCCTTGTTCATTATTTCCTTTAGGCATTCATTTGTTTATTCAACAAATATTTTCAGAGCACGTATAATGGGACAAACTCTTCTAGACCCTAGGAGGAACAGTGGTGAATACGACTGATGGGAATTCCTTAATTGTGGAATGGATATTTTAGGAAAAAAAAATAGAAAATCAAACAACAAAATGATTAAAAGATGTGCAATTTGCAACATGCACAATTTAAATAGGAGACAAAACTTTATTTAAAATATTTCTTTCAATATCTTCATTGAATTTCTAGATGATCTTGCTGCAGAAATGAAGTATTTATGAGATTATAGAGGAGAATTTAGGCTCACAGAGAGTAAATAGCTGCTAACTAGTCGATGGGTAAGGGACAGTGTGGTCCTTGAACACCAGGTATTAGAAGGCAGGTCCAAGTATGTGGTAAGCCAAAGTCAGTACTGTTTTGTAAAGAACAAATTTGAACAGTTTAAGAGAAACATCATTTAAACCAAGGGGGTGCATCAGATTTTAAGAGTTATAAAGGCATTTTGTTTTTTATCTACTGTAGCACTGTCATCCCGTTGTTCATCAATTTGTTCAAGTGGGCACCAGTAAAGTCCTCATTGTGAGACTTGTTGTTACTGTTTTTGGCATATCGAATATGCCATGGGAAGCTTGCCAGCTCTGCCGAGCGGGCGAGATACTCTCGGTAGCTTGCTGGGCTCTCCAAGAGGGATGGAAGAATCAAAACCGGGTCGAGAGGGATGGAGGAATCGAAACGAGGTCAGCCGCGTGCAAGGCAAATGCCCTACCCACTGTGCTATCGCTCCAGCCCTTCATTTTTATCTACAGGACATGAAATACTATGTACAGTGAAGGTTGGATATTTTTTATTGAAAATATGGACAGGAGCTGTGTATAATACAACCTGTCCAATTCACAGATACTCTTTCTTCGCAGATGGCAGCTCTATAATATCATCTTAAAAATTCAACAACTATCTCTTCCTCAGATCTCAACTAAAATAATATATTTTCTGGAGACTGTGTTTGACATCTCCATGCTGTCAAAGTCACTAATTTCTTTATGTTGTATAATAAAAACATAACAGCTATTCTTGAAGCACGCACAGACATCTAGTGTAATCATTGACTTGACATCCAATGTAATAAAATAAGCTCTCCATTAAGGCAATGACAATGTCTAATTTTCTTTTTAATTTCCAGTTTAGCGTAACAACTTGAATGAAAATACAGAGAATGGATCAACGTAATAAAACAGTTATGGCCAATAAGATAACCAATAACTATAAAATATAGGTCACTGTCACTGTCACTGTCCTCCCGTTGTTCATCGATTTGCTCGAGCGGGCCCAGTAATGTCTCCATTGTGAGACTTGTTGTTACTGTGTTTGGTATATTGGATACTTCACGGGGAGCTAGAATCAGAATTCCTAAGATCAAATATTGAGTTTTAATTTTTCCTTTTGCGTGTGTTATCGAACTTTGACAAAAACATAAAGAGGGCAAAGAGATTTGGCTTTCTGGCACAAAGTTTTAGTGTCATACATGAATTCTCCTTAAGGGACAAATGATTCTTGCAAAGATTTTTAAAACGATATAATTTCCTTGAGTTTCACTGGTTTCATGACAAGAAAGTTAAGCTTTAAAAAAAAAAGAGAGAAAACGGGTGAGATGTGTTTGTAATATTGGCAGAATGCAGGAAATCTTGTCTGTCAGGGGATAAAGAAAATCAATAGAAGAAAGTCTTAGCAGCTTCTGGGAGAAAATAACATGAAGTATATCAGAAATCGTCTTCATGACTGAAGATACCGAAACATAAGGGGTCATGAACTGAAGATTCAAGTTAACGTAGAAAAAAACCCACAATCTTACAAGTATCACTAATTCCTGAGATCCAGGACAGATGTCAAAAGCCATGTTTCTCAAAAGGAAGGCTTGTGACCTAATGGTGCCAGGCAGGCATTGATTAGCGGGTATAGGAAGGCTTTGAAGTATATACATGTTAGTTTATGTCAGATGATTATTATATTAGTACATGTGTATGACAGGAGAGCAAGGAAGGGGAAAAAATGAAGAAATGAGGCTCAGCAAAATACAGATAAAAGCATGATGAAAGAGAAAGGAGAGAAATAATCAAAGAAAGGGAGATTGTCTTTAATTTTTTTTCTTCTTGTTTTTTTGTCTTTTTGAGTCACACCCAGCAATGGACAGGGGTTACTTCTGGTTCTGCACTCAGGAATTATTCCTGGCGGTGCTCAGGGGACCATATGGGATGCTGGGAATCGAACCCGAGTTGGCTGCGTGCAAGGTAAACGCTCTACCCACTGTGCTATCACTCCAGCCCCAGGAGATTGTCTTTAATCCTCATTCATTTATTAGACTTTGATTCCTTCCCTTTCTTCCATTACTTGATTGCACCATGAACCTGAGCACAGGTAATTTCTGGCTTTCACTGATTTCTTGTTTGTTCCTTCTCTTCAATCTCGTGGACTTAATCAATACGTTTTGCTTCTGCCCAAATCCTCACCCTTCATGTTTTCCTACTCTTGGCCATTTGGTTTCTCTTTGAAGTTCAATGGAACTATTTTCATAGGCCACGGGTGATGTATTAATTTCAGCTTCCTGATTAAGATGTGACCAGGAAGAGGATTCGATATGCCATTGATTTTAGTTTTTGTTTTAATTAGATAAATCCATTAACAGCATTGGTTGCCACGAGGCAGTGATTTTCCCGGTCAGTGGTATTTCTGGTCAGGGCCAGAGTCTTCTCCCTAATTGATCTGCCTCTATCAAGAATTCTTCACTCTTGCACCAGAGGAGATGTGCAGAGTGCAGGCAGCAGGAACTCTTTCTTAGCAACTCCTGCTTGGTGTAATTTATTGGAAAGTTCTTGAGCGCTCACGGAATTCTGGGAGAATTGAGACTGGGTAGGAATTTAGATGACAAGGGAGCATGAAGCACATCACTGCCCTAAGTGAAAACAGGAAGTATTTCTTCATCACTCTTGCTCCTAGATTAATGACCTTCCTTTGGTTTTAGCCACATTAGTTCAAGATTTAATGTTCTGCCAGCCATGAATGTGGCTCAGGTTTACCTCAGCATGACTTGTTTCCTTTTTCAGTATTAAGGATGACCTCACCCTTTCATTCTACAGAGGAACTGAGACATTTAGATTCATGCATGGAATAAATAGAGAGTACTCTACACACACGCACAGACACACACACACACACACACACACACACACACACACGGCTTGTTCTTTTGAGTGGAGAATGGACCTTCAGCAGAAAAAGGCAAATCCTTCAGACACTAAAAGGTTTCCTTCTAATATTTTCCCAGGAAAAACTTGACCAGAGTCAAGGCAAAATGTCACAAAATGAGTTTTTGAATGTTTCTAATGATCTTGGATATATATGCAAGCCTCCTTGGACAGGTTAAAGGCCGAGAGAAAATACGTCGTACCTTTGGCATCAATATTGATGGAAGTGGAGAGGTCACACTATGCACAGTGAATGAGAAGCAAGGCAAATACTGCACAGGTACACGGAAAGGAGGGAAATTATGAAGCAAAGGGAGCAGACTATCTAAGTCCTTAAAATCTACCAGCGACACTGGGGCCACTAAGGCTGGGACTGGAGGTTCACAGTGGCTGGAGGGAGGGAGATTCACAGGTTGCTGGTCAAAAAGTGTCACACGTTGACCCATCACAAACAAATGTTCACTCTTTTGTAAACCGATATTATGTCAATGAAAACGATAAAACTAAAAGTGGAAAATAAATCAAATCCCTTTGTGATCCCTAGAGATTTGGGAGGGTACCACGCTGTCCCACGTGATATGGGAGAGGAGTCACTTGGGCATGTTTGATTGTCTGCACTAAGGTGGACACGTGCCACACTCTCTGCTCCCCACTGGCCGTCATTATGTCTCTCCTCAGCCAGGAAATGCCACGGGCATCCGACACTGCTGATGCTCAAGTAAGATCCATCTTCCTCCCCAATTAAGAGTGTCTGTGCTGATGGCCCTGTTTCTTGGCCCCTAAGCATGTACCCTTAGAGAGAACTAAGACTGTCTACCCAACAGTCGGCTTTCATTCCCAACTATCCATGCTGTTCCAGTGTTTCCTTTCCTTTTTTGCTTCTATCATGTTTGCTTCCAGGTCAGTACATTCGTGCAGCACAAGGGGTAGGATTAATATCCTCTAAATGCAAAGAGAAGACAGAAGAGACTACGAGTCATGAGTGCTTACTCTGGAGCGATAGCACAGTGGGTAGGACATTTGCCTTGCACACAGCCTACCCAGACTGACTCCAGTTCAATTCCTCTGCCCCACTCAGAGATCCCAGCAAGCTACCGAGAATATCTTGCCCACACGACAGAGCCTGGAACGCTAATCATCACGTATTTGATATGCCAAACACAGTAACAAGTCTCACAAAGAAGACATTACTGGTGCCTGCTCGAGCAAATTGATGAACAATGAGAGGACAGTGCTATACTTATTTTAATGTTTTGTTTTATTGAATCACCATGACATAGAGCGTTACGAAGCTGGTCATGATTGGGTTTCAGTCATACATTGTTCCAACACATCCCTGCACCAGTGTAATTTCCCAACACCAATGTCCCCTGTTTTCATCCCATCTCCCTCTCACCCCAAAATCCCCTCCCAACCCCCACCTGTCTCTATGGTAGGCACCTCTCCTCTCTCTCTTTATCTCTCTCTTTTCTTTCTCTCTCTCATTTTAGGCATTATGGTTTGCAATACAGATACCAAAAGGTTATCATGTATATCCCTTTACCTACTTTCAATACCATGAGTGTTTATTTTATCCAGCTTTCTCCTCAAGTGAACCCTAAAATCTTACTACAAAGGTGATATTCCTTGGTCAACAAACAAACTGTCCTCCCGTTGTTCATTGATTTGCTCGAGCGGGCCCAGTAACGTCTTAATTGTGAGGCTTCTTGTTACTGTGTTTGGCATATTGAATACTCTCGGTTGCTTACCGGGCTCTCTGAGAGGGGCGGAGGAATCGAGCCCGGCTTGGAAGGGCTGGCTGCGCGCAAGGTAAACACCCTACCACTGTGCTATTTGTTGATTAGATATTTGCTGTTCCTTTACATAGTCCTAACTTTCTAAGTAGACTAATTTGGGGTGAATGTACTGTTCAGAGCTTACAGAGATCTTGTGTAGTAAACTAGAAGAATAGTGCCTCACTCTTATTTTGTCCTTCAACCTCTGGGAGAAGCCACTAAGATATCTGACTCAGCCAACTTATGCTCTGGTGGGTGAATGGTTCTTGTGCATCCTCAGTTCGGTTAGTGATGAGGGATTTGTAACTTCACCATGTAACTCCCTGGATTCTGTATTGTGTGTGTGTGTTTGTGTAAGTGTGTGTGAGATCAGGGTGCTCATGACCTCTTAATTCTCATTGAACTGAACCTCCCCGAAATGTTTAATTATTTCTAGCAAATTTAGTTTTTAATTATAGAAACAAAGGAAGTATAGCATGGATATTTGAAACCAGGCAAAAGAAAGAAAATGTGTTAACACTTGTACATTTGGGAAAATTTTAAAGGAAAGGGTATGACATCATTAGTGACACAGACACTGCCTGTATGATCAGAGGAGAGCTTGGATAATGGCATTTCCAGATTTTCAAGGATAGATTAAAGAACACAAAATTTGTCAAAGTCGAATAGTCATAAACTTTTCAAGAATAAGTGGACTTCAGTGATGATCATGGTAGTGGGATGGACATATCTCCTTCCTATTGTATTTTTGCTGTATTCAAAATTATATTTAGCAGATGTTGTTCATTTTAATTAGCAGCTGGAGTATTCCATCACATAACAGGGATTGCATAAACATTTATGTAATGGAACTTTATTCAATGGTTAAACAGAAATATTCAACATTTGAGTATTAGATACTGGATAATTATTTTTTCTTTGTGTATGTGTGGTGAATTTGGATCACACTTGATAGTACTCAGGGTTTGCTCCAGATCTGTACTCAGAGATCTTACCTGACAGTCTTCAGGGACCATATGGGTACCAGTGATGGTTGACCACATTAAGGTAAATGCCCTACCCATTGTACTATCGCTCTGGTCCTGTGGATAATTCTTTTTTTTGTGTGTGGATAATTCTTAACCTAGATGCTATATTTTATAATGGATAAAAGAGTCATTTAATTGTACTAAATATTTAAGCCTCCTTTGAAGGTTGTTTCTGAAAGCCCATTACTGCTTTCTTTAATAGAGCAGTAAATTGTGAATGCATTTAGCCTTGTTGTTCTTCCAGTAAAAATATGATTAAAAGGAGTTAGGCATTTCATCTCTTGGTTTTGTGATGAATATTAGAATTTGGTTTTTATTTTGACTAGAGTGAAAATAGAAAATAAATTCTCCATGTCACCTTTCCTTTTAAAAAATGATTCCTACAATTCCTTCCTCGTGGACTGGTTCAATTTGAACTGGATGTGACATGTCACACAATGGATGTTGGAATACAAATGAGAGGACCTGATGGTAGAAATCTGAGGTTGTGAGGATAAGTGTTTGGTGAAAGATAGATTGTTTCAGATTGGACAAAAATGTGATTTAGGTAATTATGCAGATAGAATTCCCAATTTCAAATAGTATTTTCAACTAATCCCTTAACTAGGACCTCTTTGGTCTGTCTAATCCTTCTAATATCAGAGACCCACTAGAAGAAAACCCCACTTCTTCCCCAAAAGTTTTGTAACTAAGTCAAGATATTTATTTTGGGAAAAACATTTGGGTGCATGAAATCCTTCATAATAGCCTTTCCATCATATGTCTGACCATATTGAAAGCAAACGCTACACCCTAATTTTAACCATCTTGTGTATTTGAAATGCAAAACAAAAGTATTTTCAAATTGTGATCATATGTGATGAATAAGGGTCCTAAGACAATGTTGGGATGACATTGGTGAACTGTTTCATTTCATCTTGGCCTTGCGAGCAATGCTTTGTGGGGTGAGCAACATGAAAGGTACATTGTTTATTTCATTTCTACTGTGCTCCTGTAGTAGGCCACTTTGAGTGTTTTCCAAGGAGTGAAGAATTATGGTCAACTCAGGAAAGTCTGGAGATATTTTGAATAAAAATATATGCAAGGCAGCAAACAGTGTAAATCTGATGGGAAAATAATAAATGAAAATAGAACAAAGGTTATGATAGTATCATTTGAATAGAAAACATCTGTAGTAGATCAAGATTTTAAGATGAAGCAATGGAACTTATGAATATGAAATTCGAGGAGCCTAGAATAAGAGCTTATGTATCAGAAACTAGAAGAAAGAGCAAAATCCCATAGCCTATGCATACTGCTTCTTAATTCAGTGCTTTTGGCTTTCTTACCTATTGGCTCTGTGGATAACTTGCCTGGGCTTTGTCTTTCTTTAGACCCCGTGATGTTCTCATGAGAGGTAGCACTCAGTGGTCTGATTCAAAACCCCTGATCATGGGCAGTCTCCTGAGGCTATACAGTCAAGAAACCAATAGTAACTTTATTCAACAATTACAAAGGGTTGAGATTTCTATAGCAATGAAACTCGTTTAGTCTTTGGCAAGCTTCAAGTCTATTTGATTTCAATGCACTCCATATGAAATTAATTATACACGGAGTTCTGAAACCTGGTGAATCTCCTTTTATTTACACAACTTTGTATTTGCACAACTTTTTTTTAAAATTTTATTGAATCACCGTAAGATAGTTACAAGCTTTCATGTATGGGTTACAATCACACAATGATCAAACACCCATCCCTCCACCATTGTATTTGTACAACTTTCTCCTCCACAGCAGAATGGCTGTGCTTTTGAAGTGCTGTGGAATGTTCGATAGATATGGGAAGGAGACAAGCTTATTGAGACTGGTACTGTTGGGCTGAATCTTAGAAATCCAGGTCTTAGATTTATTGTGTTTTTGGGTTATACATATAGTTGGCTTGGCAAATCCTATGGAACTGGAAGCTGCTAATCACTCAGTCATTTTAAGAGCAGTCCATTCCAGAGAGCTCCCTTTAGTAAAATCCTATTTGCATTAGGTTTTCTCTTACTCTATTTTCAAAAGCATTGAAAAGTACTCAGTATATGTTTGTATATGCCACTGTTGTGAGTTTTCCAAACCTGTTGGCTATAGACTTATGGTGGGTAAATATTCTATTTTAAAATTCTCTATTTAACCCTATTAATCAGAAATTCATTAATTCATTTAAACTGTCTCCTAACCCTCTTATTTGTCTTGTCCTGCATCCAACATATTTTAATTTCTAATCACTTCTCACATACAAGAATAAATTTCTTCTCTCCCTACAACCATTTAGACAAGCTGTTTAGAAGGCTGACTCTAGGCAGAAGTCATTTTGGGAAAAAAAAACTGATTGTTTTTAGATAGGCAACTATGCTCAAATAATAATTAAGGAATGACTGTGTATCATAAACATGTTGCCAGTTTAAAATGTATCTGCATTAGGAAGGTCCCAAGGCTGATATTCAAGTATGCAAAACAGAAAAATGATACATTAATTTGTATAAATTGTATTCCTAATTGAAATATTCTATAATTTTTTTTATTTAGATCTTAAACGTGATGACTAGTGTCTCCCTATATTCATGAGCTATGGATGAAAGATAAATTGGTTTTGCAATTTGCCCTTCAAGATAGAAATATTGATTAATAAATTCATCTAATATTTACTTTGGCATAGCATTTTCCCTGCACCCATATTTTGCGATGTCTTAAGAAGACCTTGGGAAGGAAAGAAAGACATGAAGCAAGGACTGATAGGAGGTGAAATACGAATTGATGAAAATACGAAGGGGGGGACCCAGATCTACAAGACCAGAGAAGTTTGGTGATAAAAATTCATAAAGGATGGTTGACATGAAGAGCACAGTAGGGGTGTGAGCAGTAGGAAAGTGGGCAGGGCACTGGTCTTGCACACGGCCAATGTGGATTCTATCCCTGGCATCCACCCAGACTCCTAGCCCACCAGGAGTAACCCTTGAGCACAGAGCTATGAGTAAGCCCTGGGCACTGTCAGATGTGCCCCCCACCCAACACCCCTCCTCCAAATAAATAAAAACTCAAAAGTCTTCCAACACTTTGTCTTTCATTTAGAATAAATTCAAATTCTTCCTTTGGGCTCTACAAAGTCTTTTGTGTTACTGGTGTGCCCATCTCTCATTATCAAAGGCAGTCCGTCTCATCTCATGTACTGCCAGAGGAAAAGTGCTTAATTAACACTGGGAGAAAGTGTTGGAGCAAGCAATCTGACTGCACAGGCTAAAATTAAAATGACAAAACTTTGACCCATGATTTCATGTATGGAAATGTAGACATAATGGAACTGGTACTAACTGTTATCTACGAGGACGGTCAATCCATCCGTTCTTTGTTGTCGTTAAAATCAATTAAGCAAACAAAGAGACTCTGCAAACCATCTTTTGTTCATGTGGTTGGTTGTTTGATTTGGGGGCTACACCAGCTTTGCTGGGAGCTATTCTCAGCTCTGGCCTTGGGCTTGCTCTAGGACCCACACATGGTTTGCATGAGCTCAGCCATTATGCGGCCGCTGGAGCTTCTAAATCAATCTTAATGTTCATCAGTTTGTAAAAGACTCTAGGGTATTATTCTAAGGAAATTGATTATGCCAATTACTAAAATGTCTTTGATATTGATTTAAGATGAATTTGTGTAGGTGTCCGAGGATGAAGTTGTCAGGGTAGAAATTTGATGCTTTGGTAGACTGGTGCTGTTCCAGTACATGAGAAAAATCTCTCTGACTGATCCATTAAAACTAGAAATATCATTTCCTCTATCATTTTTTTCTAGAACTCTCTGCCTAGAAAAGTGATCCTACACTGAAGAAAGGTGATGTTCATTTCAGCCTGAGTGCACTCTAGACTCATTATCATTCTGTATTGAAGCAAGAAGGGGAAAAGAAAGCAAAAAAGAGAACAAGAAGAAAGTAGAGAAAGAGGAGGAAACAAAACACGGAAATGATTCATTTTCAGAGGAAGAACAGAAAAAGAGATTCAGAGAATGAACATTATTGAACAATACATCCTGTAAAGTATGACTAAGACATATTGCTTATATAGAAACTCAAAAGAAAGAAAGTAAAAGGCAGTTTGAAGTTAGCACGCTTTGAATTATTTCTAAGTAAATGAAGCCAGGGTTATAGTTTATATAAAAATAATTACAGTTGGGGCCAGAGAGGTAGCTCAATAAGTTGGTGTTTAACTCGCATACAGCAGACCCAGGTTCAATTCCCGACATCCAATACGGTCCTCCCAGCCCGCCAGGAGTGGTTTTTGACTTCAGAAGGGCCTAACCCTTGAGGACAGTTGGGTGTGGCCCCCAAACCAAAATAAATAAATAAGAATAATTGAAGTGTATTATGCGCGGGTATGCAGATAGCCCATATATTATCTTGACAGTCAGTAAAATTGTTCCTGTTTTCATAAATCTGGATATCTGTGACAAAATTTCATTTGAGCTTTGAGCCAATGATCCTGATCTGATAATTTTCTAATGGCAGAGTGCATACTAAGATTGAACTTGGAGTTTAGAAGATTACCACAGGAAATCTGAAAGCGAAAGGCAGGGATACGGTAGATCCTTATTTAATCAACAGAGTTTGAAAAGTCAGGTCAGAATTGCAGCTCAGATTGAATTCTGCAATCGAGTTCCCTGTCAGCTCTGTTTGGAGGCTAAGGGAAGCCTCTGGCAATATTTGTTCTGACAATTTTCTGAGGTTTCGTTGATGTTTAAGCTGGAAAAGTTCAACTCTCTCCAGACTTTTCGAAAGTCAACTTGGTCTTTGCTTACAGATCTATCTCTATATTTCATAAGCAAGTTTTCAATGTAGTCTTTAGGAAATAACCACTCTACTTAGAGTTGGCCTTCTGAATTTCAGATGAAGGATAAGTTTCTTTTTAATCAGAAACATTATGGAATATATTAATGAAATCTAAACACTGAATTATAGACACATAAACATGTTTTTACGCAAATGACTGTGCAGTGAATAGAAGTACTAGATTACATTCTGGAACAATCTTTTTTGGCTAAAAACATTGATTCGGGGAAAAAGAAAATTGCACTCTGTTTTCTTGAAAAAAAAATTGAGTAAAAGAAAGACTTAGAAGACACTTGCACTAATATGGTGAAAACAAATTGCCTCTGGTTGCTGATTGTAATTACTTTAATGTAAAAACTGTTAGAGACCTCGTAAAAGAATAGTATCAAAACTATTATAGGTAATTAATTCAGAAAATTTGCATAATATAAAATCAACATACAGGGGCAGAGCAATAGTACAGTTGTTAGGGTGCTCTCCTTGCAGTCTACCCAAATTTGTTGCTAATCACCCCATATGGTTCCCTGAGCTTCACCAGAAGTGATCACTGAGAGAGCTTAAGGCCAGGACGAGGCCTTGAGCACTGCCCGGTGTGGCCCCTAAACAAAAAATTCCAACAAAATCAATATAAAAAAAACACTGTCGCATTTCTATAGACTAAGACAAACTATTTAAAAGGAAACCAAAATGCCAATCTTTATCACAAAATCACACACATACACACACACACACAGGAATGAACTTCGTGAAGAAAGTGAAAGACTTCAACACTAAAAGCTATAAACATTGATGAGAAAATTTTATAATATATACATAAAAGAAAGATGTTATTTTCATTAATTAGAATAGTTAATATTTTGAAATGTTTATAGTAGTCAAAGTAATGGACAGATTCAATGTAGTCCCCATCAATGTGTTAATCAATTTGTTACAGAAATAGAAAAATATCTCCTAAAGTTTGCACAAAACCACAGAAGGCCCAGAACAGTCAAAGCAGTAAAGCAAAAAAATCATGCTGCAGGCATTTTATTTCCCTATTTCAAAATATTTGGGAAAGCTACAGTAGTTAAAGTAGTCATGTTTTGACACTAAGACAAATACAGAGACCTCAATAGACTAGAAAATTAACAAGCTACATGTATATAATTGATTGAATTTTGGTTATGATGCAATGCATACACAAAGTAATAGTACAGTCTCTTCAATAACTGGAGGTGGGAAAACAAGATGTGAATATATATATGTATAATTATATAGACAGATCTATACACAAAAACAAAAAGAATTGGTCTTTCTTTTATGTCATCAAAAAGAAAAATTCAAAATAGACCAAAGTCTTAAATATTAGACCTGAAACTATAAAAATCCTAAGGAAAAACTTCATTTTATTGATCTTGGATATGATTTTTTTGCATATGCTACCAAAAGCACAAGAAACAAAAATTCAAAAGTGGATAAGCAGAACTATCTCCAACTAGTAGTTTTTTTTTTTGTATGATAAAGTGAATCATTTAAAAAGTGAAGAGACACTGGAAGTTTGATAAAATTTACATGATCCATTTACCTGGTATGGAGTTGATTTTCAAAATATGTAAGAACTTATAGCTCAGAAGCAATCAGAATCAAAATCTCTAAGTCTGGACAAGAAGCTGAAATTAACCTTTTTTCCCCCAAAGAAGATATGCAAATGACCAGCAAAGTATTTGAATAGGTTCTTAATTGCATTAATTCTCTGGAAAACACAACTCAAAACTATAAGTTATGATACTTTTTAGATATTTTGCACTGTTAAGATGGTTATTTTCAAAAACCAAAGGTCAAATTTGACAAGGTTGTGAAGAAAAAAGGGGAGCACGTGCACACTGTTTGTGAGAACATAGAATTACAAATCACAGTGAAAACCAGTGTTTAGTTTTCACAAAAACTTCAAAATAAAACTACCAGGTGATTATACAAATTTAGCGTTCTCTAATTTATTCACATACTCTTTGTAGTATCATTTACAGTAGGCAAGATACAGAGAAAAATCCAAATGTTTATTTATAGTTGACAAAGACAATGTGATGTGTATTTGCATATGTGTGCATATATATGTATGTATGTATATATGAGACACATGCATGCATATGTATGTATATATTCACACGATGTGATATTATTTTCTGTGGAAAGTCTACCATAGTGTGTGCCAGTGTGAGTCAACATGGATAGTGATATGAACAAATTGAACGTTGTTGTTTGCATTGGAGGAGGGTGGGTTGAGTTTCCCTCCCCACACCAAGCAGAGCCCGGGCAGCTGAAGACCTCCTGTTCCAGCCATAGCCATGCTTAAGACCACTCTCCACATGTTTGGAAGAGCCTCATACATGAAGGAACCGGCAGAGGAACCCAGGTGTGCAGGACCCGGGGAGTAGATCTCCAAGCCTTCTTGGATTGGGACTGGGGCCTCCTCCACCCAGATCCCCCATCTTCCAGTATGTAGGCATTACTGCCCCTGGTGCAATGTAATCCCATCAACGGTCAAGACCCAGAGACTATAAAACCCAGCATTCGCGGCTGCGCAACATCTTATTATCTAGTTCTTACTCTGGAGAAACTGGCAGGCTATCAAAAGTATCCTGCTCACATGGCAGAGTCTGGCAAACTCCCCGTGGCATATTCAATATGCCAAAAACCAGTACCAATGATGGGTCTCATTCTTCTGACCCTGAAAGAGCCTCGAATGTGGCACTTTTAAAAATCTCAGGGCTAGGAGGAAGGAGACGTTACTGAGGCCTTCTCGAGACAATCGATGAACAACAGGATGACAGTGATACAGTGATTGTATAACATGGTACCTATGATACAAGGTATATGTACTTCCAGGTTTAATTAAATGGCTAAGTACATCTTATGTTAGACATTCTTACCAAAAGTAAAAGAGCAAAAGGGAACTATGAAAATGATGGAAATTCTGATCACCTGGTTGTTATAGCATCATGAATATGATGATATGTTCAAATCCATCAAACTATGTGCATTAAAGATGTGCAAGGTTTTTGAATAGCAGTTAGGATAATTGACTGAAGAGTCAAAGTTTGGACTGAACATAGTACGGTGGATAGGGTGCTTGCCTTGCAAGCAGCTAACCTAGGTTCAATCCCAGGGACCCCATACGATCCCCAAAGCCCACCAGAATTGATGGCTGAGCTCAGATACAGGGAGTAAACCCTAGGTCTTGTGGGGATGGTCACAAAACATCAACAAAAGAAGTCAACATCTTGTTTATTAATTTTAAGGTCACAAGGCTTTCAAGGGGGACACGGCTTTTTGTCTTCAGAATGTTGGCCTCTAAACTTCTGGAAATAATACTCTGAAGTACTGACCACCTTTCAGCAAAGAAGGAAGACAGGGAAAATTGGGTCCAGATCTGGATAGACAAGAACATGAAACAGACTTAGAGAAAACAAACCTTTTAAACAAACCTTTTAAACACATTTGGAAGGAGCAACAGCAACAAAACTATACAAGGAAATAGCAAAAAAACAATTTCTGGTGCATAAAATAAGATATTTAATGGAGGAAAGCACTCAATTCTAGAAAATAAATATAAGATCGTTCTATGTATGTTAAGGAGGAAAGAAACAAAGTTAAAAATAAGGTTGATTACTTGGGAGTCCAATTGCACCCTCTTGAAAGAAATAGGGCATTGGCCTATAATTAAGCATGAAAGGCGCATTCCATGACTGTAGAGATAAAAGACTACATAAAGAAATTCATGCTTCATTGCTTGGAACATTCAAAATATGGCTAAAATGAACATAGAGAAGACGACTCAATGTTTTTTTAGATATAGTTTTCAAGTGGATTGATAGCAACTTCAGCCCACACACCTATTTGTTTCCAAGTAAAGGGACAAAGAACCATTAAGAGGAAGTACATTTCTTAGAATTCATTATCCTATCATAAAGAGAAGTGGAATCGGTCACCATGGTCCAGGAGTTACTGGAAAGGTATCCCCTTCATGAATGACCTGTTGACTGGTGGTTCATTGATTCCATGGGAATTTCTAGAAGTCCAAGAAGCTATTCCACATCAGTTAGCATATGAGATAGAATATGGATGCATAAATTAAGTTTCCTTTCAGATTTAGTAACTATGGCACAAAAGGAAAAGCTTGATAGAATCAGTATTCCCAAATAAATTCACATTCACAGTGACTGGGTTCTGAGTCACAGAAATAGGTTTGCTGTTATTCTGACCAGTGGGATTATCTCCACAGAGTTTCTTTCACTTGTTTTCTGCTCTAGATTTTGGGAGAATAAAGCACCAAGCTCTAGGAAAATAATTTTTCCTGGGATCTCAGTTTTAAGGGGTGATGATTGTCTAGTTTTCTTTTGAGCTTATGAGTATGTAGACAGCAAGTGGCAATATTTGATGTATTGACAAATCTTTTACTGTGCTTTGAACATGCAATTTTTAAAAAATTATTTCTTTTGGGGCCAGAGAGATAGTACCGTGGGTGGGGTTCTTGCTGAGGACAGCAGTGGAGGCGCTGAAGTAAACTTCGGGCTGAGACGAAGATGCTCATCTTTTCACATGAAACAGAAACAAGTCATAAGAACGTGACACCAAGGCTGAAGATGACTGTGGTAATGGTGACAACCCTCAGCACGAGACATCTTTACCATGCCAAGGACTCTTCCAGTAAAAACGCTCATACAACAGAATACCCTAAGGAATTCATGCTGAGGGAACTGAAAGAGAAGAGAGGAAGTGAAGTGATGGTTGCCTGAGGTCACAGGACTGTGCACATAGCGCGTTCTTCCAGAGTCCACGGGGTCACTCTGTCACTATTATGATGAGTCTTCCTAGGAATTATTGTACTTCTCTCATCAGCTACTCCACCTTATTCACTGTTTTCAGGAAACTGATTTACCCAAAGTCACACCAGACATGTTTGCTGATATGCACAGACATTTTCAAACTTGTAACTCCATTACAAAATCCCCTCCACTCCCTGCCCTATCCTGGGAAAAAGTATTACTAAAGCAGAAATTATATAACTAAGAAGAATGTTATCCACTTCCTCATTCTAATGTCTCAAAAGAAACCAAGAAATGCCAATCAACCATAGAGTGCTTGAACAAATCATGCTATATTCAAGGTACCTAAAATAATGAGCTCCACCAGCCAACAAAGTGGATAGCCAGGTAGTACTGAGTGATCCGTAAAATGCGAAGGACATTGTTCAATAACATTTGGAAGAATAAAAGCAAGCATGTCAGTGAACTTGTGTTCAATATAAATATGCACAAACTTTTTTTTGTAACCTGTGTATCTGTGCAGAGACATTATGCCTGTGTGATCACATATCCATATGTAGGCATGTAGCTCTACCATAGACCACAATTGGTGGTATGAGCATGGATTAAAAGAACATGATTGCCACTCGATGCCTCTTTTGCAAACCTCAGCACTCAAAAGGAGAGAGAGAACAAAAGGGAATGTCCTGCCACAAAGGCGGGATGGGATGGGGGGATGGGGGGTGTGAGAGAGATACTGGGATTGGTGGGGGTGGAGAATGGGCACTGGTGGCGGGATGGGTACTCGATCATTGTATAACTGAAACCCAAGCACAAAAACTAGTAAGTCTACAACTGTACCTCATGGTGTTTCACTAATAAAAATTAAATATATATATATATATTATAACATTGGAAAATGTGGAATAAAGGATATTTTTATTTCTCTTGGTTTACCTAACTATGGAAATTTGTTTCTTTATATGCAAAGATTAAAATAAGATAATGAGGAAGATAAAAGTATTTCTTTATAAGAAATAAATATTAAATGATTTCACATTTGCAGTTGATATAAAACTACCTAGGTGAAATCATAAAAAATTATATGTCTCTATACCAAATGCATTGAGTATGAAGTTTATTCAAGTTTCAGTTTTAATATTTCATGGTGCTGGGGATTGAACCCAGGACCTCACGTATTCTGGGTAATGGCTCACTTACTACTGAGCTATGTTCTCTGCCCCATAAAATAGTTTTTGAGTGGGTAACCTCAAAAATGTAACCTGGAAGTCAGCTTTTGTAGGGGCAAACAAAATAAAATACTTGAAACAAAATCCAATTTTCATGTTGTGCCAAGTACTTAGCGGCCCATAATGAGTAGCTAATAAATTTCAGTATTGCACCAGTTCTATTTACAAGTTGCTATAAAACCTTTATTATGATAGCTGGAAAGGACATCATTTCAAGTTCAAAACCATGGGTAGGAGATAAAAGAAGAAATCCCAGAGAAAAGGAGCAGACTAGGTAGGTTTATGAGCCTCTGCAGAGGCAGGCTGCACATTTAGCCTCAGTTTTGAAGATGATTTGCTCAGTTTCCCAAGGGCTGTGTTCTAGGAAAGTTGGAATTCCCCACACCCCTATTAAAGAGTATGAGGCTATCCAAGGTCCGGACAGTCAAGTGGAGTCCCCGAGTCAGACTTGCTTTCCGGTTGGCTGAGGGGTTTGTGACGCCATTTGGAAGGACAAACCCTCCTCAGCCCTTTCCCCAGCTTTTCTGTGGTAAATGCTTCTGTTACCCCATACGGCATTGACTCAGTTTCACCCCTGTCCTTTTTCCTTCACTGTGCTTACTCCTGGAAGAGTTAGCACACACGAACTAACCGAGTCTCTCCTTCCTGGGGACTCGAAGCTAAGGAGAGAAGGAAGAAGGATCTGAGTGCCTAGGACAATGAGAATCTGAATGCATGTGAAAAAAGGTTTGTAGGAAAATGACTTCATTGGATTTATGTATTTAAGAATAAATTAGGAAAACAGAAATTCTTATCCATCAGGATAATTTTCTGCAGCACAGAAAATATGCTTGCTGATACTGCCCCATTCAACACTGCAGTAAGAGTTGTGAAGGTAAGTAAGAAGCTCAAACTTCAGGAAGAAAAGAACGACTCGGGCTGGACACAGTGCAGTGAGTAAGGTGCTGGCATTTCTGTGGCTGACTTCCAGCATTGATCACCAGATTTGTGGTTCCTTAAGAACCACGGAACAGCCGAGATAAATACCAGGAGGTTTACTCCATGGCTTGGAGTCCAGCCACACACTCTAGGGGTAAAGGCAGCTCAGATGGAGAAGGGACCACCAAATAAAGGGTGTTGGGAAGATCCGCCCAGGATGGGAGATGCATGCTGAAAGTAGACTATAGACCAACCATGATTGCCACTCAATTTCTCTTTTGCAAACTACAGCACCCAAAAGGAGAGAGAGAACAAAAGGGAATGCCTTGCCACAGAGACGGGGTGGGGGTGAGGGGAATGGGAGGTGGGAGGGATACTGGGATCCGTGGTGGTGGGAAATGGGCACTGGTGAAGGGATGGGTACTCGATCATTGTATAACTGAAAACCAAGCACAAAAATGTGTAAGTCTAACACTCTAAAAAAAATAAATTAAAAAAAAAAACAAGAATCATGGAAATGATCCCTGAGTACAGAGCAAGGAATAAGCCCAGAACAATGCTGGGTGTGAACAAAAATTCAAACAAATAAAGAGCAAACTCACTCTGGAAATTCTCTACTCAGCTTTGCAGGGAGCTTTTCTTTCTATCCAGAGAAGTGATGGGGACCATTATCCCTTCAAGCTGAGGGTACACGTTTGAATTTTCAAATGTGAATTGTTGGGGTGTATACCTAAATTACTTGAACAAATGATAAACCCTGATCAACTTTTGGGGGGCCAGGAATATAGTTCAGAGCTATAGCACTTACTTGCTTTTGAGGTTCAGGGTTTGATTCCTGATACCACAAAAAGCAAACCAAAACAAACAAAAAAAACCCCAAAACCAACCAACCAAACCAACAAAACACCCAAAACAAAATTATTTCAACAAGCTCTTATTTGTAACACTCATTCTACTCAACGCCAAGTCAATAACTTATCCCAGTAACTACTGTTCTCACATTTACCTTATGTTCAGCCATGGGCTTAGAGAGGTTTTACTTTTTGCCTGATTCATGAACACTGCTTTTGAATGTCATCGTGTTTACGTTCAATGAAGCATGCACAAAATGCTGTTGAGTTCAGTTCAATTATAGCCCATAACTTTTTTCCCCCCCTGAACACCCACTAAGTTCCACTGATATAATTATAGGAAATAGCAATGATTATAATCACCATTTTAGGAAATTCTCAGAATCTTGGTAAGAAACCCTGATACCCAAACCCACCAAGATTCATAAAGCAAATTGGGAAAATGTCAGGCAAGCTATTTTTTGAGCTTACCAATTGGCTAGTTCAACATCTCCCCCCGAGTAACAATTAGATTCTGGCTGCTTAACACACCATCGCAATATTGGGGGTCCGGGAGAGCAATTGGCCTTAGTGAGCAAGTGTCCACGCTACTCGCAGGGAAGATGTCATTGATCAATCATCCCTGTGGGGTTTTGGTTTTCAGAGTTGCTTCGTGCTGAAATCCCCTAATATGTCTGGATGAAACTTGAGCTAGAAGGAATGTGTGGACACAAGCATCAAAGCTAGACTGAGGATGGTTCAGGCCATGGCTTACCTAGTGAGGTCCCTCCTCAGGCTACAATGCGTGTGATTCTGTCTTCTAACACTTCAGAAATGAGCCATCTCGGAGAAGTCACCTGCCCTGTCAGTAACCTCACTGATAAAAAAAAAAAAAGACAAAAATAGCACCTATAGCACCTACTTTACCTGCCTTGTTAGGTTGGTGTTTTTTTTTTTCTTTTTGGGTCACACCCGGCAATGCACAGGGGTCACTCCTGATTCTGCACTCAGGAATTATTCCTGGTGATGCTCAGGGGACCATATGGGATGCTGGGAATCGAACTGGGTCAGCCGGGTGGAAAGCAAACACCCTACCCGCTGTGCTATCGCTCCAGCCCCTGTTGTTTTGTTTTTTGCTATTCGTTTTTTTTAAGTTTTAGTTTTTTGGCCACACCCAGTCAGTGATGCTCAGGGCTTACTCCTGACTCTGTGCTCCGGAATTAGCAGACCATATGGGATTCTGGAGATCAAACCTGGGTAGGTCATGTCCAAGGCCAATGCCTTGCCCACTTTGTTCTCTCTCGAGCCCCTGTCTCATTAGTTTTATCGTAAGAATTGAATGAGACACGACAAAAAAAATCACATAGTGCTTAAAATAGAGTAATACTTTATTAAAGGTAATTGACTAAAGGTAGAAATTACCATAGTAATAGGCTATTTTCAGTTGCTAGAGAAAAATGGGGTCAGAGGTTCATAATCTAACCCAGGTTCATGTAGATCTGTAGGTCATAGCTGAGGTTCAAAAGATATGGTTCTGACTCTGCATTTGGGACACAACAATATTTATTCTCCAGTCATATTCTCTGCCCTTATTCCTGGTGTTAAAAGCTCAGGCTCTTCCTGCAGTGATGGAAGAAAACATGTGCAACTCTCTATGAGTTACTTTCATGTATTTCATAGTTAATTAAATATTGGGTTCTGCTTACCTAGTTTTAAGTGCTATGTGTGTATTACTTCCCAGCAGAGATATCACCTGTGATTCACCATTATAGTCTTTATCTGGTGAAATAAATGGGCTGCAGAGATCTTCATAGTCATCATTTTTTAGTGATTTAAATTATGATGTCAGGTGAGAAAGATCCCATCTACAACCCTCTCTATGGCTGGGCATCACAGATGTTTTTCAAGTATCAAACAGTCTTTACAATTCAACGAATAAAATATTGTATGAACAGCATGCATTGGAAACATGGAACTTTTTAAATAAAAAAATTCAGATTTTATATGACAATTTTCAAAAGCAGAATATTTTTAAATAAAATCGAATTCTGAAGAGAACTTGATTATTCCGATCCATTTCTAATGACAAGTGTGGCACAAATCCTGATAGATATTTTTCATCATTGGAAAAGCCTTTTTGTTACTTTGCAGAGAACCCGATTATTTCCTCAATAATTTGTAGCCATCATTCCCCATGATCACAGTGAACTCAGACCATTCTGGCAATAGAAAGTGCTTTTCTTGGGTGTACCCTTTAACTGCATCCTTCATTTGATAAAGTACTAAAAGGAGCAAATGAAATACCTCTTTATAGTTAGAAGTAAAATTCAGTTTTACAGAACAGTAACAAGAAGGTGTTTTCCCCAAGGGCTTTTAGGGATTTACTTGAAAAAGTACATGTCAGTTTGTATTTTTTTCTTTCTTTTTTTTTCTTTTCTTTTTCACTTTTTTAGGCTGCAGTGGCAGTGCTCAGGACTTACTCATGACTCTGCACTCATGGTGGTGCTCAGAGGACCATACGAAACGCTGGGAAGCAAACCTGGGTCAACTGCATGCAAGGTGTGTGACCTCCCCCTGATACTGCCTCCTCAACTCCATTTTGCATTTTGTATTTTTATTTCATAGATTTCTCTTTTGAATCTTGAGAGGAAAAGTCAGTGATCAAGTGACATGGTCATTGTCTCAAGAAAAGAGAAAAGGCAGATGGAATAGAGAAGGGATCACTAAGAAAATGATGGTTAGAGGAATCTGTCTGGATGGGAGATGTGTGCCAAAAGTAGATAAAGGACCAAACATGATAACCCCTCAGTATCTGCATTACAAACCATAATGCCCAAAAGTAGAGAGAGAGTATGTTGGATATTGTCTGCCAAGGAGGCAGTGGGAGAGTGGAAAGATCGGGGTGGGTATACTGGGACATTGGTGGTGGGGAATGTGCGCTGGTGGAGGGATGGGTGTTTGATCATTGTGTGATGATAACTCAAACAAAAAAGCTTGTAACTATATCTCACAGTGATTCAATTAAAGAAAATGAAAAAATTAAAAAAAATAGAGGGGCTGGAGCCATAGCACAACAGGTGGGGCTTTTGTCCTGCACTCGGCTGACCCGGGTTTGATTCCCAGCATCCCATATGGTCTCCTGAGCACCGCCAGGAGTGATTCCTGAGTGCAGAGCCAGGAGTAACCCCTAAGCATTGCTGGGTGTGACCCAAAAAAAGCAAAAAATAATAATAATAATAATAATAAGGAGGGGCAGCAAATAACCTGCCTTGTCCTGTGAGCTGCAAGTTCTAGTCACACATGTTGGACATTCTGCTGCTTCAGGTCTTCAGCATCACGACCAAGTCTGAGCCAAGTCCTGCACTTGGCTGACCCGGGTTTGATTCCCAGAATCCCATATGGTCTCCTGAGCGTCACCAGGAGTGATTCCTGAGTGCAGAGCCTGGAGTAACCCCTAAGCATTGCTGGGTGTGACCCAAAATAAAGCAAAAAAATAATAATAATAAGGAGGGGCAGCAAATAACCTGCCTTGTCCTGTGAGCTGCAAGTTCTAGTCACACATGTTGGACATTCTGCTGCTTCAGGTCTTCAGTATCACGACCAAGTCTGAGCTGTGCAGGGTCAGGACCGTGGAGCACTGTGAGCTGGTGTGAGCCTCAAAGCGGCAGATGCCCAGTGAGCACGCCAGCGGGAATGTACTGAAGATGACAAATAAAGTTGAGTGATGCTCAGTGTCTGTGTGTGCCCCTGGGAAGCGCCAGGGTCAAGAACCACCACCAGCTACATGAACGCTTGGGACCATCACAGCTGAGCAAGGAACTGACCAATTCAACATTGGAACAATCTGAGCAAGAAAGGGAAAGGAAGGGGGAACAAATGAAATGGTGAGAAAAGAAATGAAAAATAAGAAATGGGTAAGCACTGTGAGTTCTTTATCCTGCATCTTAGTCCTCTAGCTGACGTATTGTGTGCAAATATCTTCTCCCATTCAGTTGGGAGTCTTTTTTGCCAAATTTCTTTTACCATGTCAAACCTTTTTGATTTTGATGCAGCCCAATTTGTTAATTTCTTATTGTTTGTTTTCTGATTTGGAGGCCATATCATTGCTGCTCAGGTTTACTTCTGCCCGGAGTCATGTCTGGCAGTGAATAATTGTGCAAATGAGGTGCTGAGGATCAAACCTGGGTCAACAGAATCCAAGGCAAAGACTCTACCTGCTGTCCCATTGCTTCAGCCCCCATTTATTTCTTAATTATAGCAGATATTTCCACAGAGGACATATAGATAAAAAACATGTCTATGAAAAAGTATTTTATCATCTCTTATACTCAGGGAAATCCAAATGAAAGGCAATGAGATACCATAATACAATCACGATCACGACCATCCTGTTGTTCGTCGATTGCCTAGAGCAGGCACCAGTAATGTCTCCTTCGTCCTAGCCCCGAGATTTTTTAAAAAAGTGCCATATTCAAGGCTCTATCAGGGTTAGGAGAATGAGACCCATCATTGTTACTGTGTTACTGGTATTTGGCATATTGGGTATGCCACGGGGAGTTTGCCAGACTCTGCCTTGTGGGCAGGTTACATTCGGTAGCCTGCTAGTTTGTCCAAAGTCGGAATGAGATAATAAGATGTTGCATGGCCGCATTTGCGGCCGTGCTTCAGGGAGCTGGGTTTTATAGTCTCTGAGCCTTGGCCGTTGATGGGATTACATAATACCATAATACACCAATGAATATAGCAAATGTCAAGAACACTAGAAGCAAGTGGAGAAAATTGAGGCTTCCTGCACTGTTGGCACTGTTGGCAGGGATCTCTAGTTCAGCCCCTATGGAAAATGATGTGGCGATTTCTTTTTTTAAAAAAATATCTAAAAATAGAGATCCCCTATGACCTAGAGATTCAACTTATTGGCATCTATCCACAAAACACAAGAAATATTAATTTGAAAATATGTATGCACATTTATGTTCTCTGCAGAGCCTGGCAAGCTACACGTGGTTTTGATAAACCAAAACCAGCAACAATTATGGTCCTCATTCCCCTGATCTTGAAAGAGCCCCCAATACACCATCAGGCTACACTAGCATGGGACAGGGACGAATGGAGACCTAACTGGTGCCCACTTGAGCAAATCGATGAACAATAGGATGACAGTGATACAGTGATGTTCCCTGCAGCACAGTAGAGTTGCCAGGACATGGAACCAACCCAAATGTCTAACGACAGATGAATACACAAAGATTATGAAGGATAAGAACACTGTAATAATTGAATAATGTGTAGTCATAAGGAACAAGAAACTGTGGATTCCATTACAACCTGGATGGAACTGGAGAGCATCACGTTAACTGAAGTAAATCAGAGAAAGACAAATGCCAGATACCCTTACTAATCTGTGGCATACAAAGTAACAAGATAAGAAAATGGAATATAGTAAATGATAAAGAAACCTTGGCCCTGTGTTACAGAAATAAGAAAGTCAAAGAAAGGAAATGGTGTGGAAGAAATAATGAGGAAGAGATTGATAATATGTAAGGTGACCCCTTAGAGAGGTTCTTAGAAATTTTCATGGTGAGGTAAGTACGCACATCAAAACAAAAAGGGCTAACACAAGTATAAACACGTGACTCAATTGGAAAAACTGGTTAAAATAATAATTTCAGGGCCAAAGAGACGGTAAAATAGGTAAGGCACCTGTTTTGTGGACAACCTACACAGGTTCCATCCCAGTATTAAATATTTTTCCCCAAGGAATGCCAGGGCAAGGCAGGTCATTGCTGTCCATCCATCTTATTTTCTCTTTTTTTAGACACTGACTATGTCACTCAATTACTGACTCTTTCTCTTTAGATTGAGAAGAGAAATCTATGAAATAAAAATATACAAATTGGAGTTGAGGAGGTAGTATAGCAGGGAGGCCACATTATCTTGCTGAGCAGGGTCAGGAGGAAGACTGAGGTACAGCTGGAGATGTCCCCCAAACGAACACAGGATGATAATGTCTAACAATTACCAAAAAGTCATCTTATGCCTGGAAACAGTCTGAGTGCTTTATATGATGTAAAGTAAATTTTCCACATTTCAATTATAATGAGGACATATTCATTGACAAAGCCTGTTCATTTAGATGTACTGATGCCATAGGACCAATTTTACAAGACAATTTTTAGTAAAAACAAGTTATATTGATATACAGAATCAAAAAATATAGATGATATACAATATTTTTTTCAGAGCACAAAAGTCTTGAGAGATATTTTCACTCGTTTTTACAATACAGCTGGAGTACTCAGAATCTTCGAGCCAAAATTGTTCCAGTTCTACTCTGTTAGTTATACGTGGTGCAATGCCTCTCTGGGGTCAACACACTTCTAAATTTCCCTGACATTTCTCAGGGAAAAACGTTTTATAAAGATCACAAAGGAAATAATGACTAGGGCAGCATTTGTATACTAATGCTTACTGACATCAGTTTTTAAAAGCTCACATAAAAGTACTCTTAAGGGCATTATTTTATATTTGGCCAACTTTTTCTCTTTCCTTCTTCTTTATGCGCTGCCATTATTTTGTAATTTAATGCCCGAAAGGGTTTTTTGCTTGCAATGATACAGAATGCCATTCTTTGCCAAAACTCCAAAGTACAAGCAACATTTTTTGAAAATGTTTTGAAATTGTGAAAAGCTTAATGACTGACTATATTTTACATCAGTCCTATTTCAGGCACCCTGAGATCAACTATAATTCTTCAAGTCTGCATTCAGCCACTAGTTCAATGTGACTTTCTCAGCTTCAACAACATTGTGACTCTCCTTTCCCGTAATTCTAATCAAAAGCAAAAGATAAATAAAAATTAAGAAATAAATATGTACTCTAAAAATAATCCCAGAAGCAGACCATTTGGACATTTTGCTCCATGTAAATCCTAAAATCATTTGGCCATACCAGAAACACGGGGAGGTACTCACAACTTCATATGTAACTTATTTTAGGATAATAAAATATCAGACTTATGGAGGAAGAAATATGAAATATCATCAAAAGTGTATAGACATATGTTAAAGAGCTAATAAATATTAGCACCATACTTCAGGACACCAAATATTTTGTTTACGCCAAACTACTAATAGACTGATACTTTGATTATTTTCATGAAAAATAAGCCCTATAAGTAGAGAGAGAGAGTCTCTCCATCTTGCATACATTTCCTGGAACCTAACTTGTCTTTTAACGCGGGTTCCGGGGCCGAGATCTCCCAGCCTACTCGGATTGGAGTCGAGCATCCTCCACCCAGATCCTCCAAATTCCAGTAGGCGGGGGTCACACCCACCACCTGGCCCCCTGGCGCCGTGTAATCCCATCAACGGCCAAGACTCAGAGACTATAAAATCCAGCTCCCGGAACCGTGCGGCCGCATTCGCAGCCCTGCGACATCTTATCAGGACATCTTTTTATGACATCTTATTATCTCATTCCTACTTTGGACAAACTTGCAGGCTATCAAATGTAGCCTGCCCACAGGGCAGAGTCTGGCAAACTCCCCGTGGCGTACCAAATATGCCAAATACCAGTAACAATGATGGGTCTCATTCTCCTAAAGAGCCTTGAATATAATCTCAGGGCTAGGATGAAGGAGACGTTACTGGGGCCTGCTCGAGGCAATCGACGAATAACAGGATGATGAAATGAAATGAAATGAAATGAACTTGTCTTTGCATCTCACACTAAAGTAGAACTGAATTTGGTATGAGGGAGCAGAGATCTTTCCTGAACTGAGGAGCACATCTACTACAACAAACAACCTAGGACCGATTCACTGAGAGGAAAAGATAACCAGAGCCATTAAGAACATTGAGGAATGTTCCAAGTGCAGAAAGGAGAGGCATCTGACTAGCTCACGTAACAACCAGCTTAACCAAGTAACAGACTGAGGGCATTGCTAAAGCATGGGAGAAGGATCCATTTTATTCCCCCAAATGACAATAAGCTGAGACTAAACGGCTCAGAAAATCCCAACATTCACTGCTGATTTCTGAAAGAAAAGTAGTGGGGGTCAGAAACAAACTAATGAAGTCCATTCACAAAGCGGGGGTGGGGGAGTGTGGTAGGGTGGGGGGATGGGGGGAGGATCTCAGGTCATACTTTTAAAGGGAAAAAACATAAAAATTTTAGATAAAAAGAAAGAAAGTTATTACTTTCTTTTTGAGTCACTCTTGGCAATGTTCAGGGGTTACTCTTGGCTCTGCAGTTAGGAATTACTTCTGGCGGTGCTCAGGTACCATATGCAGTGGATGCAGTGGATTGAACCAGGGCCGGCTGCGTGCAAGGCAAATGCCCTACCCACTGTACTATCTATCACTCTAGCCCTTAAAGTTATTCTTGAGTAATAAGTATTAATAAACTTCCTATTCTGGTTTGTGCTATTGCTCCAGCCCGGCAAGCTACCGAGAGTATCTCGCCCGCGCGGCAGAGCCTGGCAAGCTCCCCGTGATGTATTCGATATGCCAAACACAGTAACAACAAAGTCTCCAATGGAGACGTTACTGGGCCCGCTTGAGCAAATCAAGCAAAATTCTGGTTTGTAATATGGAATGTCACAGTAAAATAGGATAGATTGCTGTTTTGAGACCAAGCAGTGCAAAATCTAGTGTTCTGTGATTATCCAAACAAATTCTGATATGGAGGAAAAATGGTTTACTCACACCCATAAGGCAAAGGAATTTCTCATAATGCATTATTTCTGGAAAAAAAATGACAGAGTGCAGGAAGTACAGGAAATCCAAGAAAAAAAACAACTGCCAGATAAAATGAAAAACTGAAAAACCATGTTATCAAATCTGTGATTGCTGAAAATAGCTCTCTAATTCACTGCAATTGAAATAGAAGTTTAAAACAAGGCACAAGGAAATCAACAGCTTAAAAATTAAATTTTAAGTCAATGGTGCAAAATGCTTTTGAGAGGACAAATTTTACCCAAAATGCATAATTATGAGTTGTTCACAAAAATGTAAGACAGTGACAACTGTCTATTGTTCAAAGTGACAGAGGTTATCTGTTATTTCCCTATTTACTTATCTTCCTGCCAATCTTTCTAATTATTTAAGAGCTTGCATTTTTTTCCTAATTTTCAAAAAACTTTAAAAATCCTTAACCATTTACTAAATGTAGAAAACAGAAACCACTAAATTTAAAAGAGATGGGACCACACAGATCTATTCCCTGAAAAATTTTAATATTAAAAATCAAAACTTATTCCATTATTAATTTTGAGAATAAGACAAGATCTAATTTTTTTCAAATGCATACCATTATTCATTGCAGCACTCAGAACAACAGCTCTGGAATGAACCTAGATATTGATTGGAATCAACCTTGATGTCCAACAACAGATAAATGGATCATGAAGATGTTGGAATGACGAAATGCAATTTGCTGCAACATGGATGGAATGGAAGATCCCATTTTAAATGAAGTAAGTCAAAAGGAGAAAGGTAAACACAGGGTGATATCACTTATATATGGTATTTAGAACAACTGGATGAGGGAATACAAGGGTTTAAAGGTGGGATGCAGACATCACCCTGAGCTCCAGAGTACAGGGAGGAGAAAGAACAAAGAACAAACCCGGGACCCAGGGTTACTGGGTTCTTGTCTCGCCTTGCAGAAAGGAATTTCAGGAGTAGACAAGCAGTGAAGTAAATAGATTTTATTTGGAGGCTTTTGAAGAGGGAGAGAAAAGGATAAGCAGATAAGAGAGTAAGGGAGAGAGAGAGTAACGCATCCAGAGAGAACACAGGCTTCTCCAAGGGTGGAGAGAGCCCCTACACACATCCTAGCATTAGACACGAAAGCATGAAAGTACACATCTCAAGAGGGGAGATGCAGGCGACACATGTGCTCAGGCACCACATGTGCTAGGCCACATGGGCGCAAGCAGCACATGGGTTCAGGCAGCGTATGCACGCTTCCTTTGTTCAAGGTGGCCTTTATAGGGTTTCTCCAATCTGCCTCCACGTGGGGCTTCTTCCCAAGTAAAAGTCCATTGCTAAGGAGGTTATGAGGTAGGTCCAAAAAGAGGAATTTCATGGGGAGGAGGCCTATATCCTCAGAGTCTGAGGATGGTCTTGGATGGTCTTATCAGGCCTTTGTTTTCTCTATCCACAAGGTGGGTCATTCCTAGAATTCTTCTTCCATGAAACTTTGTTTCATTGCAAAGGGCCTTTCCCTATCTACCTGCCTACATCATATCCGATAAAGAAAGTGGAAGGAGAGTAATGATAGGTGAGAATGGGGGGGAGGGGGAGGGGAAGAGAGGATTCAGGTACATTGAGGAATAAGGCTAAGTATCCAAACCACAGAGTCGGTAAAACTGAAATCATTAGACCCAAACTTTAATAACTGAACTTAAAAAGGTACCTGTCATGATGGCAGGCCGGGGAGGATCATTGGCAGAGGGAAGTTGACACTGGTAGTGAGGTCAGTGTGGAACACTGTATATCTAAGACTCAATCATGAACAACTTTATATATAACAATGTCACTGTCACTGTCCTCCCATTGTTCATCGATTTGCTCCAGCGGGCCCAGTAACGTCTCCATTGGAGACTTTGTTGTTACTGTGTCTGGCATATCGAATACATCACGGGTAGCTTGCCAGGCTCTGCCATGCGGGTGATATACCCTCGGTAGCTTGCCGTGCTCTCTGAGAGGGGCAGAGGAATCAAACTCGGGTCAGCCATGTTCTCTGAGTGCAAGGCAAACGCCCTACCCACTGTGCTATCGCTCCAGCCCATATATAACAACGATTTACTAAAATTAAAATTAGAGAATACCCATCTGTCACTGTCACTGTCACAGTCTTCCCATTGTTTATCGATTTGCTCAAGCAGGCCCAGTAACAATGTGAGACTTGTTACTGTGTTTGGCATACCAAATACGTCACAGGTAACTTGTAGGCATGGATTAAAAAAAACATTTTCAATGAAATTTTAAAATAATCGGGATCAGGCATTGAGGTACAGGATGGGTGATGACACATTGACACTTGTGATGTTATGTTAGGATAAAAAGAGAAGCCAGAACACCCAGAACACCCAGGAGAGATGTGGACCCATCTACTTAAACTGTACAATAAGCATCTAAGTTTTGTGATTATCCAAACAAATCTTTCATACAATTCCCAAGAACCCATGAGTTTAGGAATAAATCCACTTTTGCACTAACTGGGTTTAAAAAATACTGAAACATTTCCTATGACTATTTTTTTTTTAATACTCATCCTCCAGAGTTGAAGTGCTTGGGTGAGCTGAGTGGTTGAACAGGGCATTTTCTTTTTTCCCTAGTAATGCAAATGCAGATCCTGTCTCCTATTTTGAATAGTAGTTAACACTCACCATCTCCTTGATTGCTCTTCTATTATTTAAATCACCTTTTTTGATAAAGGAGGAAGATCTCCTTTCTTGCATAAAACAATTGAACATTAGCTCTAAGGGTGACAGTAGTAGTCATTGCCAATTACCAAATGCCATGCATTATGCCCAGTTAGTTGAATACTGGCCCCATGTATAGAGATTTTTATTTCCATTTAAGAGATGAGAAAAGAAATACATTACATATGTATATATATATATATATGTGTGTGTGTGTGTGTGTAACTATACATTCATTATATATATGAGTACACACACATATAAAATGAATTGCACAAATTTATATGGCGATTAAGAGAAAAAGTTAAAGTTGATTTAGATACCTTTTTTTCCCCTGAAATGTGCTTACTCCTGGGGAAAGAGAAAGAGAGGAAGAAATTCACCTAATTTCCATGTGAATCCACTGATATTAAGAATTCCTTAAACTGAACTAAGACATCCACAGGAGAAAAAAACCTTTCTGAAGTCTTTCTCTTACCCAAAGATGCCCGGTTTAATGTTGCTCATGGCAAGGAAACCATCACATACAGGTTAATGAGGCATAATTTCCTGAAAGTGTCATACAAGTGAGACAGGTATCTGAGTGGAAAATAAACTGTTTCTGAACCTACATCCAAGAAGTATAGCTCAGCTCCTGTCTCTCACTTAGGGGAAGGAGCTTGTTCCAGATGTTACACAAGGTCCAGGGAAAATGCCCTTGGAGTTCCTGTTTCACTCCTGTTCCCTGATGATTCTTTCTCTTTTTTTTTGAAATTCATTAGAAAATATTGACACTGAGTCAGAGATCTGATATGTGTGAGTCTGATGGAACAGTTTGGTCTTTTGTGTGAGATCAGCTAATACACGGAGAAATTGGATCCCACACTCTAAGATAGCATTGCACCAGGGAACACAGGGTTCCCTGGTCCTTATATATGTCTTGATTTTAGTCTGATGAATTTGTTCATTGTGGCACAGTCGATCCATCAGAAACCCTCTTTGCTTAGATTCTAAAGAAAACCTATATCTCTATTGTTCTAATACAGAACGTTTAAGTCTATACGTCATAACATTTGTTACAACAGAGATTCTTGGATAGAGTAATGCATTAGAGAAATTCCTTTAAATATGGAGACCTAGGCCAGCTCAGTGGCAAAGCTCTATCTTCAAGTGTGAGTTGGAACTTCTACCGTGAGCATTGCCCAACATACACTGAACTCGTCACTACTGTGGTTTGAGAGCCACAGGTCACAACCCAATTCCTGATCTGCAGCCACAACCCAGCATTAAAAGGCACACCCAATCCTGGGGACTGCAACTTGAGTATTTGAGCACCTCACTCCAGTGCGCATGCCCCCTTCTTAACTCCAACACCAAAAGGGAAGGGACTTTCAAAAGAAAAATAAACGGTATCTAAATACGATGTAAAATTTTGCTACTAATATTAAAAAGCCAGACATTTAAAAAAATTTTATTAATGAATCACTGTGATGTACAGTTACAAACTTACAAACTGTTGTATTTTAGTCATACAATAATGGTTTGCCCATCCCTCCACCAGTACCCATTGTCCTCCCCCAATATTCTCAATATCCTTCCCACCACCCCCAACCTATACCCCACCCACCCACCCCGCCTCTGTGGCTGGGCATTCCCTTTTGTTCTCTCTCCTTTTGGGTGTTGTAGTTTGCAATAGAAGTGGCCATCGTGTTTGGTCTCTACTCTCCTTTCAGCACGCATCTTTCAACTCGAATGGGTCCTCCCAACATCCTTACTTGGTGTTTTCTTCTCTATCTGAGCTGCCTTTTCCCCCAGCATATGAGGCCGGTTTCCATGCCATGGAGCAGACCTCCTGGTCCTTATCTCTACTACCCTTGAGAATTAATCTCCCACTCTGTTACTTTATTATTCCACAGATGAGTGCAATCTTTTTTTTTAATTTATTTTTTATTTTTAGTGAAACACCATGAGGTACAGTTGTAGATTTACAATTTTTTGTGCTTGGGTTTCGATTATACAATGATCAAATACCCATCCCTCCACCAGTGCCCATTTCCCACCACCATGGATCCCAATATCCCTCCCACCCCCATCCCCCCCATCTCACCCTGCCTCTGTGGCAGGGCAATCCCTTGTGTTCTCTCTCTCCTTTTGAGGAGTGCAATCTTTTTATGCCTCTCTTTCTGACTCACTTCACCCAGACATTTTATAACAAAAATTTCTTTCCTAGCATTTCTTTTGTCGTTGTTGCTTTTGAGCCGCACCCAGAGAAGCTCATGGGTTACTCCTGGCTAAGCAGTCAGGAAGTATTGTTGGACTCAGGTGTGCCTGGCGATGTTCAGGGACTTTGTGGGCTATCAGGGATTAAACCGGGTCAGCCGCATGCAAGGCAGACACCCTACCCCCAGCATTATCAATTTGTCACCTCTATCCTAGCAGTTTCAAAACAAAAACAGTGAACATTGACAAAGCAGATCATCATTTACTACTCCTATAAAAACTTCCCCAGTAAATCTGTAAAAATCTGTAAAAATCTCTAATGATGAAATTCGATATGCCAAACACAGTAACAATTGTCACAATAGAGACGTTACGGGACCCGATCGAGCAAATCGATGAACAACAGGAGGACAGTGACAGTGAACGGGAGGACCGTGACGGTAATGTGATTTAAAATGTTTCTCTCTTCCTCAGTTTCACATAGAGGAGGACTTAATTATTTCCAAATTCAGAACTTATTTAATTATTATACACATAAAAAATTGAAAAAATCTTTTCATGTTCAATACATGTATTAAATAAACCCACATTTAAATTATAATTTATCTAAGCCCAAAAGGAAAATGGAAAGATACCAAGTAAGATATCCTGTTCGAGAGAGAACAGGGCCTTGTCCAAAAGGCAGAGTTGAGGCTCTGGGTCTCAGATAGAGGTCTGGGCCAGCCCAGAATGGGAAAATGCTCCACAGCCTTAACAGAGTTGCTTTTATATCATTGTTCTCCCAAAACTTACTTCATAGAGCTTTCTATGTACATGAGTTCATTGATGTCATTGTCAAGGGGGAGAGTTGGGGCCGTTTTGTGTCCACCTTCATGACCTTATCACAATCCTCTGTTCCTGCTGGAGCATCTCTATGCCAGAACTCAGCTTCCGCAGGGCCTGTGCTGGCATTAGTTGGTTTTATCAGTCCCTGGTTCCTGTGTCAACAAAGTGGGTTTGGCCATAACATTTTTGGCTACTTTAGGATTAGTGAGAGAGTGATCTCTTTAAATGTCTTCCTGGGAACTCTTTTCCACTCTCCCTCTCCCCCTGATCTGTCTACTTCAGTTCTCAAACTTATTTGGTTATGGTTCCTTTTCAGAAAAAAATTCATTACTCAGAATGCCCCTAAAAATATGCCTTTTTAAAGAAATAGACTCAAATCACCCCACACCCCACGAAACCACACTCCAGGTTACTGTGATCCTTGGATGTGCCATCTCTTCCCAGGATTTGATCTTTATTGTTTTGGGAAAGACTGGTAGAAGAAAAGAGTTAGCAATAGAATTCACTGCAAGTTTCAGTTAAATTTATGGACTCTTTTACCGAGAGGACTGGACACAGGCTTTATTGCATTAGTTCAGAAGAATAATTTGAAAAATATTTCTAATTACTTAATTCCCATGGTAAGAAGGGAGCTTTCGAGAATGACAAAGGAGAAAAATGTTTAAGAAAGAGCATTTTCGTTGCTAAGATTCTCAATTTGTACTTTAACCTCTCTCGAGAAGCATGCAACATGTCTAAAAGGAGAGTGGATATAATTTCTTTGTGTTTTTACTTGCATACAATAAAATAAATAAAATAGAAATGAGATAAAAGTTTGGTACACATGAAGTGTTGGAAATCCTGGGTAAAGTCAGTGGCCTTCCAAGCCGCAATGAAATCCAGGTGGGCGGACAATAACATTTTGCTTTTGTATTTTTTTGGCAGCTAGAGTTCCACTTTCACTAGAACACGTGGATCCCCCAAGTGTATCACTGAAGTATGGGGCGAGTTAATGCAGCCAGACAGTAATCCATTGCTAAGATCACTGGTTTGATTGTCTAGGAAGTAACTCAAAGATGGGATCAGGTGAGAGAGAAATACAGGGAAAAATGCACTCTCCTCAAGAGTGAATGATTATAAAACGTGAATTCTAATTTCATGAAGTAATTGTAAGTCATTTCCAAAGTGATGGCAAATCTAGAGAGCAAAGAGAAAGCTGCAGAAAGGATGCTTCTAGAAGTTTCATGTGGGAATGGAGGCTAGAAGGTTTTAGGGAGAGAGACTTATGCATGGAAATGAAACAGGAAAGACTTGGTTATATTTGGCATCTGGCCACTCTTCTGCTCAAGGTTTTGAAGTGGTTTCTCGTTGTTAATTGTGGTCCTTAATGTCCTATAGAATCTGCTCTCCCAGACTTTCCCAGACTGTCCCTAGTCCTCAGCCAGTGCTGCCCTGACCCCAATTTCCCCTAAAGACTCCAAAAGAATAAATTTGAATTTTGAAACCTACTTTGGACAAACTTGCAGGCTATCGAATGTAGCCTGCCCACAGGGCAGAGTCTGGCAAACTCCCCGTGGCCTACCAAATATGCCAAATACCAGTAACAACGATGGGTCTCATTCTCCTAAAGAGCCGTGAATATAATCTCAGGGCTAGGATGAAAGAGACGTTACTGGGGCCTGCTCGAGGCAATCGACGATTAACAGGATGATGAAATGAAATGAAATGAAAAATTGAAACCTTAACCTAGTAGGTTCATACCTACTAAGTATTTTTTTTTTAATTTTACTTCGTGGGTTTTTTTTTTTTTTTTTTTTTTTTTTTTTTTGGTTTTCCACCTAACAGCAACAAACTACCACTTTTACACATGGAATGTTCTTGCCTGCCCTGGTGTGATGCAAGATTCCAAGAGTCTTTCTGTCTTTAGGAGGGAGAAACATTGCTTTTCTGGGTTAGGTGAGTTAACCTTAAAAATTCAGTCACAGTGCTAACTTAGTATCAGGCTACCTAAAATCTTAGCTAACTTCCAGTGACAGGAGTATGAGAAAATTGTGGTGAGGAGGAGAAAGAAGGAAATGGCTGATGGACGCATAGATGACTATCAAGGAGGAAAATGTGCAGAGCTGCTCCAGGTTTTGTAACTCATGACGAGACAGATGCAGATATTTTAAGCTTCTCTCTCTCCCCCCATTACTCTCACATATTTTCTTTACCTCAATCTAAGATTTCATTGGTAGAGTGCTCTTAACCCTAGTTTCATTTCATGTCTTTTAATGCTGTGCTCCTAGGCAATAATAGATAATTGAATAATGTGTTTTGGACATCATTGACTATGCAGTTATGAATTCAGGTAATAGAATTATCATTCAACTAATTTTTTAGTATCTTATTTGCAAAAAAATAACATTAACAAGAGTCAGAAATAGGACTCCTGGGTAGCTGAGGACAATGGTGTCAGCATAGTTATATGATTCCAAAAATATCCTTCCCAAACTATAAATAAAAACCAAGAAGAAAGTAAACTACACACAAAGCTACACCCTCAGCATAGCTTAAAGACAGAGAATGCTGAAACTACAAAATGACTTTGAGAAAAACAAAACCAAAAAACACTCACCAACTTTCATCACCATGCTTTCTGTCACTTTGCAAAACTATCCGGTTCAGTTACAGAGCTTGGTGGTGAGAAAGTAGATTTTTAAAAGCTGGGGAAAGGCAGGAAGGGCAGGTCATAAGGTGGCTGAGTTGTGATTTCAGAAAACGAAGCAAAACAGAACAACACCCTCCCTCCCCAATGATTAAACCTATAATAAATAAGAAAATACTGAGAAAGTGTCCAGGTAGCTCAGGACACAAACTTCAGAGAAGCCTGTTTAAGGATACCAAATTTAAAAGATTCACATACCCATTATTCATTGTAGCTCTTAGCACTTCAGCTAGGACATAGGATCAACCTAGGTTTCCAATGACACATGAGTGGATAATGAAGGTAAGCTACACCGTGGAATACAATGCAGTTGTATACAGCATACTGTACTTGCAGTATAATGAATGTAGTATACACAATGGAATGCCATTCAGTTACAGGGAAGGATGCAATCATGCAACCCTCAGCAACTAGGATGGAACTGGAAGATACTAGGCTAAGTGAAATAAGTCAGAAGAAGACAAGTAACAGATGATCTCTTTACCTGTGACTTATAGGATGAAGAAATGCAAAGTATTAAAGTCGGGTTACTCCCTGCTTACAGATTGGGAGGACTAATATCAAAATAGCAATACTTCCCAAATCATCATACAAATTAGATGCACTTCCTATAAAGAGACCCATGAAATTTTTCAGAGAAATAGATAAAACACTCCTGAAACTCATGTGGAACAACAAATACCCTTTGGTAGAAAGAAGATGGGAGACATCACTTTCCCCAACTTCAAACTGTCCTACAAAGTAGTAGTAATAAAAGCAGCATGGCACTGGAATAAAGAGAGGCCTTCAGATCAGTGGAATTGTGTCAAGTATCCTGAGCCAGACTCTCAGGCATGTGATCAGTTGATCTTTGATAAAGGAACAAAATATATGAAGTGGAGAAAGGACAATCTCTTCAACAAGTGATGCTGGGAAACTGGGCAGCTCCATTAAAAAAAAAATGAACTCAAAGCTCTAACACCATCCACAAAAGTCAAATAAAAGTGAATTAAAGACCTTGATATCCTACCTGAATCTAGAAGGCACTTAGAGAAAATATAGGCATATTTCTTCATAATGTTGAAGGTTAAGACTACTTCAAGGATGGATTACCACTGGCCAAGAAAGTGGAATCAGAGATAAATAAATAGGACTACATTAAAGTAAGGAGCTTCTGCACCTCAAAGGAAATGGTGACCAGGATACAATGACAGCCCATAGAATGGGAGAAATTATTTACCAAACATTCATCAAGGATGTATAAAGCACTGACAGAACTTTACAGAAAAAAAATACCCAATTCCATAGAAAAGAGATGAACGGAAACTTCCTTTAAAAGAAACACAAATAACCAAAAGGCATAGAAAAATGCTCTTCATCACGAAACAGGAAGATGCAAGTCAAAACAATGAAATATCATCTTGCACCTCAGAGATGGGCACCCATCAAAAGGTATAAGAACAGCCAGTTCTGGCATGGATTCAGGGAGAGAAAAACTTTCATTCACTACTGGTAAGAATGTTTACTGCTTAAGCCTTTCTGAAGAACAATACGGACATCCTCAAAAATTCTAGGAACAGAGCTTCTGTTTAACTCAGAAATGTCTCTTCTTGGAATATGCCCCCAAGGGCCCTGAAACAAAATGGAGAAAAGATATTTACTCCTCTATGTTCCTTTCGGCTCTATTCACAATCGTCAAAAACGAGCAACAACCCACGGATCCAATAACAGAGGATTAGATAAAGGAACTATGGTATATACACACAATGAAATATTACTCGACCATAAGAGAAGATAAACTCTTGAAACTTGCTGCTACTTGCAGGGCTCTGGAGAGCATCATGCTGAATGAAACTAGTCAGAGGGAGAGAGAGCGACGTGGTAAATAATCTCTCTCATATCGGGATATAAAGAAACCTATTGGTGGGATAAGGAATATGCAAAGACAATGGAAACAAATGATATGTGGAACACCCCATCTGGAGGATAGGACAGGGAGGGGGTAATATCTATGGTTGGGGGAAGCATTTTACTGGGGAAGGGGAGTGTTGGGGAGAGGCAGTGAGGTGTTATGCATGAAACCCTATGGGCAACAACACTGTATTGTAGACGCACACCATTGGATGGGCGGCAAATGGGGTGGGGGTGGGCACTGGTTGAGGGAAGAGGATTCCCTGGTGAAGGGTTCGGGGTTGCAAAATTGTCTGCCTGAAACCTAATCGTGCATAACCATAATCTCGTGCTGACTGAAAAGAAACAAATTTATTTTTATAATGCAGGGATGAGTAACCCCTGAGCATCACTGGGTGTAGGGAAAAAAAACACATCACCCCAAAATTGGAAACACAGTACAATATGTACTGCTTGCCTTGCACATGGCTGACCCAGGTTTGGTTCCTGGCCCCATATAAGGCAGCACAAGCACCACCAGGAGTTATCCCTAAGCACAGACACTACTTCCACTACCCAGCCGTCGCCACACTCCAGGACGCTTTCCGGACCCACGCGGCAGCTCCGGCCGAGACCCACGCACAACTGAAGACCCACAGAACAAGGTAAGTGGAACTCTCTGAGACCTTGGACTCCAGGCTCGGTGGACCCAGGGACAGAGTTTCTCTGCTTGCTCCCACCACCACAGGTGACAAAGGGATTCTAATCAGGAGCCCCACCCTACCCTGCCCTGTCTGCTTCCATCAACCACCCAGGGATCGAATTGTGCACAGGAGACCCACCCTACCCAGATAAATACCCCACTGGCAGATTTCCACTCTCGACACTACTTCCACTACCCAGCCGTCGCCACACTCCAGGACGCTTTCCGGACCCGCGCTGCCGCAAGCGGCCGCGCGACACATCATAAGACACTAAATACCCATCTTCTGGAATTGTCGTACCATATTTGATAGGGTTCAAATATGGTAACACCTACAAGGGTGATTAGAGGCCACCCCAAAAGCCTCTATACCTCTCGGAAAGACTGGCAAGCTACCGAGAGTATTCCGCCCGCACGGAAGAGCCTGGCAAGCTATCCGCTGTGTATTCGATATGCCAAAACCAGTAACTACAACTGGTCTCATTCACCTGACCCTGAAGACTTCACCGACATGGCAGCACTGAGAAGGATGAGAAAGGAGAGGCCGACAAAATCTCAAGGCCGAACTAGGCTGCCACAACGAAGGAAGACAAAAATGATCGTCTGTACTTTCAATGCACGTACACTAGCATCAGATGCATCCATCGAGGACCTGATGGTACAAGCGCGAATGATCAAGTACGACATCATTGGTCTGACCGAGACAAGAAGGCACGAATCTCACCATGCTGTTTTCGACACCGGAGAAGAATTGTTCCTCGGAACATTCGATAAAAGAGGTGTTGGAGGCGTCGGTGTCCTTGTCAACACAAACTTGGCCAAGAGCATTGATTCATTCGAATGCCTAACAACCCGAATCGGACGTTTACATTTGAATAGATGTGGCACACTGCCTGCAGTTTCTATCTTCGTTGTCTACGCACCAACATCTCATTATGATGAAAGAGAAATCGAGAAGTTCTACATGGAGCTAGAGAAGTTCTATAAAGAAGACCACACCTTCTACAAGATCATTGTGGGTGATTTTAATGCCAAGATAGGACCGAGAAGATCAGCTGAAGAACTTCACATTGGGACCCATGGCCTAGAATGGAACGAACAGGGTGAGAGACTGTCTGAGTTCATCATGTCGACCAAGACCATTCATGGTAACTCACAGTTCCAGAAGGCAGAATCTAAACGATGGACATGGGAGTCTCCCGGTGGACGATTCCACAACGAAATAGACCACATCATATTCAATCGACGGTTTTGCCTGACCGATGTCGCTGTTGTCCCAAAATTTCGAACGGGATCGGACCACCGTCTCCTTCGTGCAAATTTCTACTTCACAGAGTGGGGAGAAAGGGCTGCAAAGTTCAAAAAGAGAACTCCCAGAATGACCACCAACTGGGAACTCTTTGGTACTATTGCGGCAACATGGGAAGATGCCATTGTTGACAACATTGACGAGGAATACGATCGACTGGTTCAGCACCTCCATGAATGTGCGAGGAACGCCAAGAGAGAGATAGCCAAAAAAGTCGCCTATCTTCGAAAACTCTTGAGCTAATTCGCCAGCGTGGTTTGGCGCATGCCTCAGGCAACCTCAAGCTAACGTCCGAGCTTGCAAAGCAGTGCAGAGATGCGATCAAGGAAGACCTCAAAGAGAGAAGAGCAGAAGTACTGATAGATGCGGCAGAAGCCGGGAAAAGTATTCGTAACGCCCGCCTGTCCTTCGCCAACTATAAGACCAAGATGACTGCCCTCCGACGTCCTGATGGATCCATCACATCCTCCAGAACGGCAATGGAGAAGATTATCCATGACTTCTACTCAAATCTCTTCGATAGCCATGTCCACTTGCCGACATACCAAATTCCACAGGATGGGTATGTCGTTCCTAACGTTCTCCCTTCCGAAATCCGACACGCCATTTCGTTGGTAAAGAAGCAAACAGCACCCGGCCCAGACAAGGTCAGACCTGAACACCTGAAGAACCTGCCGTCAGTACTCATCAATACACTGGCTCAGCTCTTCACTCGCTACCTGTCTGAATGCAAGGTTCCGTCCCAATGGAAAACCAGCAGGACCGTACTACTGTTCAAGAAGGGAGACATCCATGACATTGGCAACTATCGCCCGATCTGCCTATTGTCTGTCATCTACAAGCTGTTCACTCGAGTCATCCTGAATAGGATTGGCAGAACACTAGATGAAGGACAACCATGCGAGCAAGCAGGGTTCCGCAAAGGATTCAGCACCATCGACCATATCCACACGGTAACCAAGCTCATTGAGGTTTCTCGGGAGTTCAAGATGCCGCTCTGCTTAACGTTCATTGATTTAAAGAAGGCCTTTGATTCTGTTGAGACGGAAGCGGTCATTGAAGCCCTAGCCAATCAGGGCATTCAAGCCCAATACATCAGGATCCTCCGTGAGCTGTATTGCGGATTCACTACCAGGATATCACCATTCTACAAAGAAGTGATCGTTGATGTCAAGAGAGGGGTGCGGCAGGGTGATACCATTTCACCGAAACTCTTCAGTGCCACCCTTGAGAACATCATGCGACGACTGGAATGGGAAGGAATGGGAGTGAAGATAGATGGTCGGCAACTACACCACCTCCGCTTTGCTGATGACATTGTTTTAATAACACCAAACATCAGCCAAGCGGCACAAATGCTGGCCGACTTTGACCGTGAGTGTGGAAAGGTAGGACTACAGCTGAATCTTACGAAGACAATGTTTATGAGAAACAGCCTTGTTCCTGATGCCCCATTCGCTCTCAATGGAACGACCATCTCCGAATGCAACAGCTATGTGTACCTAGGTCGAGAGGTCAACATGAGAAATGACCTGGCACCCGAGCTGCGCAGGAGTAAGAGAGCGGCTTGGAACGCCTTCAAGAACGTCGAAGAAATAGCTAAGAGGACGAAGAACCTCCGGCTCCGGGCACATCTCTTTGATTCTACTGTTCTTCCTGCATTAACATATGCCTCAGAGACCTGGGCCCTACGCAAACAAGATGAGAACGCCATTCAGGTCTCCCAAAGAAGAATAGAAAGAGCTATGCTTGGAATAACACGTTTCACTCAAATGAGAGAACGAATCCGGGGTTCTGACATCCGTCGACGATCAAGGATCAGGGACGCTGTCTCATATGCCAAGGTGTCGAAAATCAGATGGGCTGGCCACGTAATGAGATTTAAAGACGACCGTTGGACTAGAGCTGTTACTGATTGGATTCCATGGGATGTCAAGAGACCGCGTGGCCGCCCACCTACCAGATGGTCAGACTTCTTTGTCAAGATCATGAACGATAGGTTTGAGGCCCTCCATGTTCCCGGAGCGAAGAGATGCCATTGGGCTACACTAGCACGCGACAGGGACAAATGGAGACGTTACTGGCACCCGCTCGAGCAAATTGACGACTAACGGGAAGTTAAGTGATTAAGTGATTAAGTGAATGCAGGGATACTTTTATTACCTCTGACCTAGATTATGGAAGAGAAGACAGGACAGAAAGAAAGGGTGGGGAGGTAGGAAAGGTAGATGAGAGGTAGCAGGAACAGGGCTGAGGGTCCTTGGGCACAACCCTGGGGGTGAGGTTTTGGGACAAGAGCAACATTTACATAGGCTCCTGCCAGGATGCTAAGCTAGCTAGGTCTACGTTTCCTTTTCCCTGAGGACTAAGTTTCTATTTCTCATGCGGGGGAACCCGTGGAGTCTCCTCCCTGACCTGCAGGGAGGGTTCCGGGTTCTGTACGTGCAAGGACGGATCAACCGAATGAACATGCAGATGCAAGAAGAGACAAGAAGCTAAGAGAGAGGATAGGACAGGACAGACTTTATTTAGGGCGGCAAGGGCTTATATACCTATCAGTACAGGAAACTATGCATACAAAGCATGAGGTAGTTACACAAAAAGCTCATGTCCCTACATGGTTAGGAAAGTTACAAAGACTATACGTTTCACATCCATGGTTAATCAAAGTCAGTTACTTCTTGTTTTTGTGGCCGCCATGACAGATGTTTCCTCAAGATAACCATACATAGCACAGGATTTGCCTGTCGTGTGTCATGTAGGCCCTTGGTCAGTTAAATGGCTAGCTTCCCACATTCTCAGAGGAAGGATATTCACCCAAACGGGGGCTCAGTTCTCATTAAAGCCCCCCAAACGCCCCTTCGGTTGCTAGGTGGCCCTGTACAGTCAGAAGAAGCCCTGTGCCCTTAACTGCCACGATTGCTTTATATAGAGTATAGAGAAACATTTCCAGGAGAAACCAAGGCATGTACTGCTTATGTAACCATTTTATGTCCCAGAAAGGAAGTTTTCACTCGGGCATAGACCAGAGCAGACACAAGGCTGCAAATGCAAGGCCCCTTTATTGCTAGCTCGAGCTAGGGTCCAAGTCTCATCCAATGCAGTGGAGTCTTGACAAGGACTCCGACTCCGAATTCTAAGTAGCTTATATAGGGTTTGGTTACATAACAGCATTTTTTCTAGGAACTGGCAGTGTGTTTCCAATTCTGGTCCTTGTCCGGTCTTGTGACTTTACAGACCAGCATTATGTTTCCAGTTCTTGGTTCCTGTCCAATCCCGTGGCTCCAGAGACCAGCATTATATCTCCAATTCTTGGTCCCTGTTCGGTCCCGTGACTCCACTCCCTGGGCCCTCTCTGCTTGGCTGGGCGCCAGTGCCTGTGCTCTCTACTCCAATAGGTTGTTGTCACAGGGCAGTTTATCTGCCCAGGGTGATATTGCTCTCTGAGAAGTCTAGACTTTTTGATAGGGGAAACCGGAACTTAGGCCTGCTGAGATTTGGTCTTGAAGTGGAGCCTGTCATGGCTCCACATCAGCCTCACAGTGGCCCTGTCAAATCAGAAGAAGCCCTGTCAGTGGCCCTTAACTGCCACAATTGCCTTATATAGAGTATAGAGGAACACTTCTAGGAGAAAGCAAGGCGTGTGCTGCTTATGTAACCAAGGCCTGTATAAACTGCTGTTGTTTGTTGAGTCAGGGTTGTTATGAAGAGACCACTTTTGTGGGTGAGAGAGCTGACCCCAGTTAACTGGAATAAAACTCCTTTGCACTTGCATTGCTGTCTCTGACTCTGTGTCTGTTCATGCCGAGACCCGAAAACCCGGGGACAGCAAGGGGTGACACATCTATATGTCTAAACCACAGAGTCACCAACACAGTAAGCATGAGATCCTAAGGACAACAACCAAGATTCAAAAAGGTGTCTGTCACAGGCTGGGGTGTGGGAGGGAGGGGGAGCTGTTGGTGGAGGGAAGTTGACGCTGGGGGTGGTATTGATGTTGGGACATTGTGTGCCTGAAACTCGAACCATGAATGGTTTTGTGAGTCATGCTGCCCTAATAAAAATTAATTGATTTTTAAAAGGCCCAGGTGTCATTTAAGCTGCAGGAATGGAGTTATTAAAACATGCATAAGAGGGGACACATAATTTAAATGAGGAATCTGACATATTACTTCTAAGGGATCAAGGGGTGGGAGGAAGAGAAACATCTTTGACAACTGGGCTGTGAGATAAATGTGCAGAAAGGAAAACAGGGTCCTATAGGTTCTTTCAAATAGCAAGATAAAGTTGGATGGCTCCAAGGTAGAATTCTTAGCATTCTGAAGCACACCCCACAGCAGAAATATCAGATAAGATTGGGTTTCTCCAAATTGAAAGAAAGTTATTCACTAAATGACATTGTCAGGAAAGTGAAAAGAAAAGCTCAGAATAGAAGAAAATATTTGCAAATCATATGTCTGATGCTTGTCTTATATTCAGAATATCGAGGAAGTTCTGACAGCACATGGGACAAAAACCCCAAGTAAATAATGGGCAAAATACCTGAATAGACATTCTGACAAAGATGCTATCCATACAAATGACTTCTAAGCACATTTCATAGAAAAATGCAGATGAGTGCAACACAGAAGCAGTTCTTGCGACACAGGATGGTGGCAAAAGGGAACAGTAGTGAGTGAGGGTGACAATGGAGAGCACTTATCACTTACCCATTGTTGATTGTATGGTAAAACAGCCCAAAGACATTGGAAAGTGGCTTTAAGTTTCTGATTTTAATTATTAATTTGCTTTACCAAGGGGGCAGGATCATTTATGCATTCATTCACCTGAGTTTGAACTCTATGAAAGCATAAAAATATTTTCTTTTTGTTTACTGCTGTTTTCACTGTTGAAAACTGTCCAATATTGAGCCTGTTTAATACTATTTTTATTCTTTTTGTTTGGGGTTCATAGTGAGCAATGCTCAGGGGTTACTCCTAGCTCTGCACAGAAGAATCACTCCTGGAGGTGCCTGGGGGGACGATATAGGATATTGGGGATCAAATCTGAGTTGGCTGCATGCAAAACAAGTGCATTACTCACGGTACTAACTCCTCACCCCCAGTAAATATTTTTGAACACCTATGTGGGGACACACACAATTTTCTGCTTAGGCTGAAGGGCACTAAGTATGAATGTGAACATTTTTTTCAATAGTGTTAATAATTACACGTTTGATGAACACAGTGACCAGACATCAACAACACAGGATCAAAGACTCTCCAACAATATCTTTGTTGTACCCAAACTATTTCTTCATACCGCCTGGCCCTCTTTGTAATCTTAGGGCCAATCTTATTGTCTTGCCAATAGTGTCTATTCCCTTGTTTTGTGCCTCTATATACTGCAGACAAGTGAGATCACCCAGTAGTTGTCCTTCTCCCTCTGAGGGCTTAATGGCTTAATGTGTCACACTCCAGTTCTACTCAAATCGCACTGAACTGCAAGATTTCATTGATCCTTTGGCTGCCTACTATTCCATATGTATCACACTTCTTTCTGCAATCATTCTTTATTGGAAATTTGGGTTTCTGGTTACCCATATTTTGGGTGTTATATTAAGTGCTTCAATGAATCTAGGTGTATAATTTCTGGCTGCGCGGGTTCAGTGTCTCGGGCAGCTCCTTCACCCAGGCAGCCCAAGCCATGGGGCAGACAGAGGAGAAAATGATGACTAAACTGATTGATTGATCAGTTGTTGTTTATTCCATTCTTCCCACACGCCTATTCCAGTCTCTCTGAGCCCCCCATTCTAGTCTCACACTGCCCCTCATTCCTGTCTCCTGCTGTCTCTCCCGTTCATCTCTACAGGCTCCATCTTGCAGCTGCATCTCTTGTCTCTCCATGCACCTGCTTCTGCATTCTTCCCCTGGATTCTTCTCCCTCTGTCCCCCTTGCTAGTCTCTTCACACCCCATTTGCTGCCCTGGTCTCTCTCTCTCTCTCTCTCCAACTCCCACGTCCCTCTCCAACTCCCCAGCACTGAGGGTAGATGCTACACCCAGTCAGGTAGCAAAATGAACATCAGCATGCCCTTCCTGACAGCCCATCAGGCTCAAGGGCAGAAACACCACCTAAGGGCGGGCCTTTCCTCTTCTCCTTAGCCCAATAACTTAATTAACATCTTGATTAACATCTTAATTCTACTTCTTAATATTAATGCTTTTATATGGACACAGTAAGAGATGCATTGAGCTTGTAGGGCAGTTTTCCTGGAGACATTTTGCTACAGACTCAGACTACAGTGCTCAGGTCAGATTAATCATTCTTAACCCTAGCAGGGTCCAAATCTAGTTATTGATTTTTGGATCATGACAGCATTTGTCCATGACCATGCTCTTAACTTATAGCTAAGAATCATGGCACTTTGGCCAGGCCCATTTTGATGCCAGGGTATCACGTAGCTCACAGCTTGCCCTGGGTCCACCCAGTCATTCGTTGGGACCCTGCTTTGGGGGTGCTAGGAAGTAAGTGCAGCTGAGGCTTACGTCGAGAGAACAGATGTCCAGGAGGCAAATATCATTCAGAGACAATTAACTCCCAAGTTATGAAAGCATAGCATGAACTGTCTCTTGTGTCCCTACAAAAAGGACATTGCTCTGAATTAACTGTGCAAAGAACTTAGGGAGAAGAGAAAAGCAATATTTCCAAATCAACAGAGCACAAAGAAAGAAGTTACAAATAAACATAAAGGAATGGGAGCACTGTGATGGGAGTAACCCAGTAACCTAAGCTTCCTGTGGCAAGGCAGAAAGGACATACCAATGTTATCCAACACATAGGTATGTGCATTATCTTTTTTCAAATAACATTCATATGTTTTCAAGATAGAGGACAAGAAGTAGAATCATGGGGTCACGTGGGAGCACTATTCTTAGTTGTTTGAGAAATCTCCATGCGGCTGTTCATAGAGGATGCACAAGAAAACATCCCCACCAACATGCTTTTAATCTTTTTAACATGTGCCATTCTGACTTGTGTGATGTAATTCACTGTTGTTCTGATTTCCATTTACTTAATATAAGTGAGTAGGCTGGGGTCACACCCACCAACTGGCCCCCTGGTGCCATGTAATCCCATCAGCGGCCAAAACTCAGAGACTATAAAACCCAGCTCCCGGAAGCCAATGTGGCCGCGCGACATCTTATTATCTCATTCTTACTTTGGACAACCTGGCAGGCTACCGAATGTAACCTGCCCACACGGCAGAGTCTGGCAAACTCCCCGTGGCGTACCCAATATGCCAAATACCAGTAACAATGATGGTGTCATTCTCCTAAAGAGCCTTGAATAGGGCACTTTCTTAAAAATCTCAGGGCTAGGATGAAGGAGACGTTACTGGGGCCTGCTCGAGGCAATCGACGAATAACAGGATGGTCGTGATCGTCGTGATGTGAGTAAATAGGCAGATGCGGTCCACATATAACTACCCTGAGGCCTGCCTTTTCTTTCCTGGGTATCCTCTCAAGACAATTTAAGATATACGGGAACATGAAAACTTCATCAATGTTCAGCAATTCTACGCAAAGAAGCCAAAAAAGTGGTCAGAGCCATTGGGTATCGATGCATCAATGCTGACTATAGTATGATGAAAGAATGGATATCAAATGCATGCTCATTTAAACGTTGATTCTAACAAAAGGAAAGCTGAAATTACATTCTATAATTTAATGTAGATATTCATTGAAAATATTTAGCTAAGTTAAATAAGCAAGTTGCAATGACCCTGAGCTTTGTTTTCTCTTTATAAATATTGGGTAGAAACAAAGCTGGAGCAGGAAGGAGGTGTGTTGGAAATGTCTATAACTATTATTCAGTTAAGGATTCTATTTTTGGGATAAGATATCCTAAAATAAGGTAGTTATGCTGTTTCCACAGCTTTAAAATACAGTGAAAAATATGGGACACAGATGCTAAAAGGGTAAATTTTATTTTATGTATATTAAATACTTGTTGTTACTGTGTCTGTCATATCGAATACACCACAGGGAGTTTGTCAGGTTTTGCTGTGCGGGTGAGATACTCTCGGTAGCTTGCCGGGCTCTCCGAGAGGGACGGAAGAATCGAACCTGGGACGGCCGGGTTGGCCGCGTGCAAGTCAAACTCCCTACCACTGTGCTACACAGCGGGTAGGGCGTTCGCCTTACAAGCGGCCAACATGGCCGACCCGAGTTTGATTCCTCCACCCCTCTCGGAGAGCCCGGCAAGCTACCGAGAGTATTCGATATGCCAGACACAGTAACAACAAAGTCTCCAATGGAGACGTTACTGGGCCCGCTCGAGCAAATCGACGATCAACGGGAGGGCCTTTACTTTACTTTACTTTACTATTAAATAAAATAGATCATTGTAAAGAAATATCGACTTTCGCAGAAATAGACATAGAGGGATATGTGAAAATTATAAGAAAAATAATATATATAAAAGTCAAATTGTATTTAAGAATTATGAAAGTAATGATCCCTGAAAAAAAAGACTAACAACATTAGCTACCATTTAAAAAATATGAAAAATCCATAACAAAAGATTTTTTAATATGCAGGAAAAATGTTAAGAAAACCTAACTATTGGTTAGATTGGAATTTATAATGCTATGGGAATCACCAGAGTGCACAGTTTTAATTTTATTTGACTTTATTTAGTTTATTTACTTTTTTTTAGTGAAGCAAAACAGTTTTATTGAGAAAAACTTACTTTAAAAAGTGTGAGACTGGAAAAAGAAATGAATACTGTTCCAGAGAGAATACAGTTTCTCCAGAGAGGTAGAAAGCAAGCCAGCAAAGATTTGGGTTGCAGGGAGAACACAGGCCTCAGAAAGACAGCTAGTGCCTAGTTTACACTTACTTTCAGAAATGAGTACCAGGTTGCTTGGCTTGAATTAAACCCAGGAAGGTCGCAGAGGAATTCTTCCACACAGTTAATAGATGGCGTTGGATTCACACGTGAACTGCAACGTAGACTCACACTTGGGTTTAGGAGAGAGAATGGCTATAACTCAATATTTATAAAGATATAAAATATTTTATGGACTGCTGGTTCAACACGGCATGGTTAAAGACAAGCATTTATCTTTTCTCCTGAAACATACCATGGCTGAAGCAAACTTCCCTGTTCCTCCAGCAAAAACCAGATAGGGGAGGAAAAGTAAAACAAAAAAACGGGTTAATCTATCCTTTCTCTAGATTCAACATAGCAGAGGAGTTGGATAGACACTGTTTGCAATGAGTTGTCACTCAGGGAATTGATACAATCAAGCTACACCAGATCAAGAGAAGTGAGTTTCTGGACCAACCAGCTCTTTTTATTTTAATATTCATTTTTTTAAATTTAATTACACATGGGCTGGAGCGATAGCACAGCAGGTAGAGCGTTTGCCTTGCAAGAAGGCAACCTGGGTTGAATTCCTCTGCCCCTCTCGGAGAGCCCGGCAAGCTACTGAGAGTATCTCACCTGCACGGCCGAGCCTGGCAAGCTACCCGTGACTTATTCGATATGCCAGACACAGTAACAACAAGTCTCACAATTTGTTGTGAGACATTACTGGTGCCTGCTCGAGCAAATCAATGAACAACGGCAGTCCAGTGTTACAGTGCTATTTAATTGAATCACCTTGCGATAGAGCTTTACAAAGCTGTTCATGATTGGGTTTCAGTCATACTATTCAACACTCATCCCTCCCACCAGTGTACATTTCCCACCACTAGTGTCCTCAGTTTCCCTCCCACCCCCCAAATATCCCACCTTCACCCCACCTGCTTCTATGGCAGGCATCCCTCTCTCTCTCTCTCTCTCTCTCTCTCTCTCTCTCTCTCTCTCTCTCTCTCTCTCTCTCTCCCTTACTCACTTGAGGCAGTATGGTTTGCAATACAGACAGATGTTGAAAGGTTATCATGTATATACCTTTACCTACTTTTGACACTCAGTTCTTGTCCAGAGTGAACATTTCCAACTAATGTTGTCATAACGGACCATCCGCTATCTTAACTACTCTCCATCCCCCTCACCCTTGTGGTGATTTTCAGCCATTGACCCGTCCTCCTAGGACCAAGCGGTTCTTGAGGTGAGAGGGGCTGGCCTGGAGAAGGAAATCCTTGCCAGTGTCTGACAGAGGAGCAGCGTGTGGAAATGATGGGGTTCCAGAGTGACTGAGAAGTGATCTGCCCCACTCAGACTCGTTTCCACAACTCTGCGACTTAAAACAAGAGCTAGAGAAAGGGCTCTAGAAGCGGGGGAGGGTTTAGCAAGGGAACAAGAGGCAAGTCTTTGTTTCCAAAGAGATTGAGGTAAAAACAAACGAACCACAACAAACAAATGGTATAGGAAGTTGTGAGTTCTATGAACCTCTCTGAGGAAGGGAGATGACGACTGAAAAGCTTTGTTATGTGCTAGCATATGAAGGTGACTGACAGCTTTCACTAGAAAGGGAGGCCTTTGCAGGGGCTGGCAGGACTGGACCATACAAAGGATACTGTGATGGGCAAGGACAACGTCAGTGCATTGGCACTGTGGGAAGCAACTGCTGAGAGTTCAAGGAACTTCCAGGAAGTCGGAGCTGAGGAATTGTGAGCACTGTGGAGGGAGGCACTATCAGTTCCGATCCAGAACATCCTGAGGACTTGATATTAATATCTTTTGTTCATTCTGATTGAACTTGGAAGCTTTGGGGGTGGGAATTTGGCCCTGAAACTGACATATTACTATGAATGCTGTGTGAATATCAGAGGGAGGAAAGAAAATAGCAGAAGGATTTGATAGAAAGTTACTGCAAAGCTCCAGATTAGGGCTCATGGTCACTTCTATACGGAAGAAGTAACAGTTAGATTCTGGTCTTTAACCTTTTTATCCCAGTAATGGAGAGGTTGAGTGATCATCTCTATAAAATAAGAATACTTATAGGAGAGCAATTTTCAAATTTAATATTAATTTATTAAACCAATTTGGACTGTGCCATTAGCTATTCAAATGGACTAGTACTTGGTTATGTAAATCTGGGGTTTGGTGAAGATGTCTAACCTGAAAATACATATGGGAATAATAAATAGGACTGAATTGAATTGCTGCATTCAACTCAGACAGCTCAGATAACTTAAGCAATAGCAAAATTTACCATTAATAAGAAGTTGCAGCTAATTACCAAACTAAAAATAAAAGCATTTTTCTTGAAGTAGTCTGGACCATCTGACAACACTTCTGGTAAATAGTTTCTCTGTTTCTTTTTTTAAGACACAATTAGATCTCTGGCTAACAGACAAGGTGTTTGAACAATGAATACAAAGTTATTTTTTATACAGAGGGAGCCATTTTCATGATTGAACATTGCTCAAACTCCACCAATTAAAGTTTGCTCAGCACTCTTCATTCAGGAATTCTCCCACAAATCTAGGAAGTTCAACTCCCTTGTACAATAAGAAACTTTTGTCTGACCAGTAATGTACTGCTAAAAACAAGCTATAAAGTTTTCCATTGTTGCTACCCCAATGATGAACTCAGATGGTCTCTCACCCTGTTCGTTCCATTCTAGGCCATGGGTCCCGATGTGAAGTTCTTCAGCTGATCTTCTCGGTCCTATCTTGGCATTAAAATCACCCACAATGATCTTGTAGAAGGTGTGGTCTTCTTTATAGAACTTCTCCAGCGCCATGTAGAACTTCTCGATTTCTCTTTCATCATAATGAGATGTTGGTGCGTAGACAACGAAGATAGAAACTGCAGGCAGTGAGCCACATCTATTCAAATGTAAACGTCCCATTCGGGTTGTCAGGCATTCGAATGAATCAATGCTCTTGGCCAAGTTTGTGTTGACAAGGACACCGACTCCTCCAACACCTCTTTTATCGCATGTTCCGAGGAACAATTCTTCAGTGTCGAAAACGGCATGGTGAGATTCGTGCCTTCTTGTCTCGGTCAGACCAATGATTTCGTACTTGATCATTCGCGCTTGTACCATCAGGTCCTCGATGGATGCATCTGATGCTAGCGTACGTGCATTGAAAGTACAGACGATCATTTTTGTCTTCCTTCGTTGTGGCAGCCTAGCTCGGCCTTGAGATTTTGTCGGCCTCTCCTTTCTCATCCTTCTCAGTGCTGCCATGTCGGTGAAGCCTTCAGGGTCAGGTGAATGAGACCAGTTGTAGTTACTGGTTTTGGCATATCGAATACACAGTGGATAGCTTGCCAGGCTCTTCCGTGCGGGCGGAATACTCTTGGTAGCTTGCCAGTCTTTCCGAGAGGGATAGAGGCTTTTGGGGCGACCTCTAATCACCCTTGTAGGTGTTGCCATATTTGAACCCTATCAAATACGGTACAACAATTCCGGAAGATGGGTATTTAGTGTCTTATGATGTGTATATATATATATACATATACATATATATATACACACACACGTATATATTGGCTGTGTATTGGCTGCTATATATGTATATGTATGCATATATGTATATGTCGAGATTTGCTGCCTTTTATTTTTACTTTACACCTCCTCATCAAATGTGCAGTGCTACTCGGTGTATCAGTGGCATATCTGTGACACTAATTATAGCCCAAGTCATATGTGGGTCATGTAGTGTTGGGGCTGATGTCTGGGGCTTAAATTCACATGTGCCTAACTTCCCTAGGTTTTGTTTTCTTTTGTGTTCTTTACATAGACATGCTTTCCACAGATATTATTTATTATTTTTATCTGAATAACTTGCAACAATCTTAATTTCAGTGGCTTTAGGGAGGTAGGAATTTTGAGAAATATCTTCATGGAGTTACTCACTTTGGCTTTGATTTACTGAGAAGCAGAGGTGAACAAAATCCCCCTCTGTGTTGAACAGATGTGAGCCTGCTGATAACTTACTGACCGAATGCCGATGTATAACACTGAATCCTGGGAAAACACATTTTCCCAGGCAACAAAGGACAAAAAGCAAGGCTCTTGTCTTTGTCTCTCTTCAAGGACCCCGCTGCACACTGGCCAAGAAATTTAAACTGGAAGTCCTAATCTACATGCTGCCTAAATTCTGTTTTCTCTTCCCCCTGGTAATCCTCAGATTGAGGAAAGAGCGCTCATTCCCCATTCGGTCCTGCATTCAATCTCTAGACATCAGCCCAAGATCTTGTCATGTCACCCGCATAATTAGTTCTTTGTTTCAGCCACAATGCTAAATGAAGCACATTCAAATTTAATAGCACTTTGATCACGGTCACGGTCTGTTGTTCATCGATTTTGCTCTAGCGGGCCCAGTAACATCTCCATCATGAGACTTGTTACTGTGTTTGGCATATAGAATACGTCATGGGTAGCTTGCTAGGCTTTGCCATGCAGATGAGATACTCTCAGTAGCTTGCCAGGCTCTCCGGGAGGGGCGGAGGAAGCGAACCCGGCACTTTGATAGTTCCTTAAAAATAAATGCTGAGGATGATTGAGAGCTAGTACAGTGGGCATTTGCCGATTCGGGTTCAATTCCAGGCACCACTGAGCTCCTTTACGAGTGAACACAGCCAAGAATAAGCTCTGAGCAAGCCACTATGCCCCAGAAACTTAGTTTGAGAGTTTATATGTGTGTGGCCCAAAGACAAACGAAAATTATTTTGATAAATGAATATTTTATTGTTAGTGATTTTAAACCTTGAAGCTGGAGTTAAAAACACATACTGGCATTAATTTGGGATTATCATTAAATTTTGCTTGTGTTAACAATTACATACCATATTTATATAACCTGCTGTGTCTAATAAAGCTTAAAAAAGAATTTATATTGTTTGAAAATCATGAAACTTAATACAAATCTCACTATGACATTTTTATCACTGTGGAAGATATTCTACATCATTAATAAAAAAAGCACCTGCTTAATTGGCACTAACGGAATTATTTTAATAGAAATTGGAAATCACTAATATAAAACTTGAAATAGGTTAAATTTTAGAGCTAATGTAATTTAAAACGCTTCCATCACAGAAATGTAAATGCATGCTGTCACACTTGGATTCTAATAAAAAGATACTGAAAATGATGGCTGAATGTATCTAGGTTTAATGAAATAATAATTCTTTACAAATAACTCATTTTAGCTTAACAGTAAATTAAACATTATAGTGTAATTTCAAGGTGATTTTGAATTGATTGCAGAGTCAACAGTTTCAGTTTAAGTTGTTGTATGTTTTAAAGAGTGGGGTTTGTATGTAATCTTGAGATAGTTCTATTAGAGATGGAGATGGTATAAGTTTATATCATAGAGAAAAATACTAATTGTTCAGTAAAGTTATTAAAAAATTAAGTACCTTCAAATTCTAGAGAAATGGAGATATTTTATTCTTTTGTCATAAAATATATTACACTATGAAAAAAGATATAATCATAATCCTACGGTAATTAGGAATCAAAATTGACATATAAGCATTAATTATTAGTAAGTGTATCCACAACTAGCGTCAAGAATTTTTTTGCATTTATGTTCCTTTGTAAAAGCGCATTTTACTGATGGAAAAGCAGAAAGGTCATAAAATATACATTGGGCCTTTATAAAAACATTGATTTATATGACAGCCTCTTTGTTACTTTGACTTTTTTAGTCATTTGGAAAATATACTTTATATTTTTGAAATACATGTCTTTTGTGATGTAGGTGTACTTTAGCAATTTCCTGAAAGACTCTGCATTGAAGTTTTTTTCTCTTGCAATAGCCTACACGTTAAGTTTTACAATACTCTAAATAATGAATTTATCACTTTTTGTGATCAGTAGTTTGTATCCTCAAAGATAACCTTTTACTTCCCCAATTTCATGAAGACATTAGCTGCTGTTTTCTAGAAGTCAGTGGGTTTGCCTTTAATGTTTGGATTGTGCATTATCTGTAAGACATTTTCTGCTGTAAGAAACAGTGCAGCTTAATTTACAACTCATTCATTTCTTCCAGTGTTTATTCAGAAGCTCATCCCTATTTGTGGAAAGGTCATGCTTTTCTCTGTGGGATTGCCTTGATTTCATGGTCAAAAATTCCGTTAGATCCCCAGCACCACCAGGAGTGACCCCCATAGTGGTAGGGTGTGGCCCAACTCACCCTTCAAAAATTCAATGTGGGGGTCAAGTTTTGAATTTTACTGTATGATACACTGATTATATCTATATGCCAAGACAATAAATCTGTTTGTAGATGTATATAAAAATTCTCAAAATTACATAGTATGAGTCATTCATTTTTATTTTGATATTCAGAGATCATCTATTTTAGGTCTTCTAATCCAACCATACAATCATATACAAGAAGCTAAGTCATTGGCTAGACAAATTCATAGACCATTTGGAATAAAATTCACATCTAAAAATCACAGCTTCCAGTCAATATTCTGGTACACACTTCCACTTATTTAATTTTTCTTTAGTTTCCTTGACGTCTAGCCTTACATACATATTTTTGTTTTTGTTTTCTTTGGGGGTCACACTTGGCAATGCACAGCAATTATTCTTATTGACCTTAAATTCATAATGCATGTGACATCTTGTATAATTTTTTCAGTCTTACACATACTTTACAATTATATTGCCGCATGTGTTTTAACATTTTCTATATTTTTATTCAACATATCATTATTTCATGTGTTTTATATTGTTGAAAATAGTCTGGTTTAATTTTTTTTCTAAGTCTAGCAAATAAAACATGTTATACTATATTTTGTATTCTTGTTACTGACCTCTTTTGAAAATCAAGCAAAGATTGTGAAAGATTGAAAGAAGTCATCCAAATCATCCACAATATCTTCATTTGCTAAAATTCCTGTGCAGCAATTTTAAGAATAAGCTACTATAAAGAATATTGTGTACCCTGTATGATAATAATTATTTTAAAACTTAGGCGGAGGGAATATGATCTATTACCACAGAGACTCCCAGTCTTAAGAAAAGACTGCTATATAATGCAATGTCACTCTGACATTTTAAACTTTCTGTACTTAAATCGTTTATTTTAGTACTCCAAGATCAATACCATTTTCATTTGCACTTCAGTATAATTAAATATCATGATTACTTAAATTGAGCTTTCCTTCCTATCAATTAAGCAATAGTTTGAAATAAGACATATGCCACACAATGTAGAGATTGTTGCAAATTAAACAGAAACATTTCATTATAAAAATAAACACACAAGTAGATTTTTATAGGATTGAAACTATAAAAGTTAGTCGTTTTCGTTTATAATATCATTTAAGTCTTCTATTCTGTTTGCTAAATTTCTATAAAGTATGAGTCTATCAGGTGAATGTATATTTATAGAACTTCTGGACTAATTTTAGCCTTCAGATTTTGCTTGCAATCTGGAGTTATTTGTTGTCTAAGCATGGTTGTTTATCTGATTACATTTATGAGCAGATCGTTGGCCTCAGATTTGTTATTTTATCAACAAAGTGGATTTATTCAGACATACACAAAACAGAAACTGGGAAGTAAGGGCTCCTAGTGATACCAGCAAAACTTCACTGCAACAAGAGTATGCTTTTATGTCGCGTATGGAAAGGGCGTCTCTTACTGGCGGAGTTCTTGCTGGGAGAGATCTCGTCCCACCTCTCCTCTGGCACTTCCAAAAAGCATCATTTCCCATAGGTGACACTGGGTGGACTTTTCCCCCTCTGGGCTGTGTGCTGCACTGCAATGGCCCAGGTGAGATGCCTTTCCAGCTTCTCTACCTCATTGAAATGGGCTCTGTATCTTATTTTCTCAATACCTCAACTCAAAGTTGAAATGCAGTGCCCAGGTCTTCTGGAAGCCGGGTAGATCGAACTGTGCTTGCAGTTCAGGCTCCTCAGAACTTCCTTGTGGGTTTGACTCACGAATAAACTGTTTATTCTGAATCAGAAAATCTTAATTCGAAGCTTCTGGGGCCAGAGAGCATGCAGGCAGTGGAAAGCGCTTGACAGCAACAAACAAGTCCCTTCATTCTGTTTTCTGTCTCTTTTCTGCTTTCCTGGAAAGCATGGGGTTTAAAAGAGCCTAGGGAGCATGAAATACTGGCCCTCTTTTAGCAGTTTTTTTCCCATTGACTTATTTCAAGAAGCATTAATTGTTGCACCAGCAAATATATAATATATATACAAGTACATATATATATATTTCTTCTAGTTTGCCTGTATTACTAGCAGTAAACCAGAAAGTGTAGCAATGGTCATTTTTAAGTGTTCTTTTAAGAGTCTTGCCCACGGTAATATTGTGATTGCCAAAAAACAAAATTGTACTCACGATTTTTCTATATAAAAATCATCAAACTTACGTGTATTTGGTGTTAGAGTCTTGAGTATATATGTACTTTGGCTCAGTAATCTTGCAGTGTTCTTCCTGAATATCAAGAAAACCAGTGTTACAATAATGCTCATAGTAAGATATCTTTAAATAAATAAAATTAGAACAATGCCTTGTAAATAAATATGGCACAATTTATTTCAAATCAATCACTTAATCCAATCACTCAAAACAATATCTTCATCCAATATCCACTAAGTTACATAATTTAATATCTTTCACTACTTCTGACTCAAAACTGAAATTTAAATTAATTTCTCAGTAAAGCAACATCATCTAACTCATTGTTTTGCTTTTAATTGAATCTGTAGCTTTCCTCTGCATCAGCATTTAATTTTTTCATGGTTCTCTTTAAAACTGGTTTTCAAGGTCAGAGAAATAATCCAGGGGTTGAGGTACATGCTTTGCAAGCATCTGACTCTGTGTCCCTTAACACCCCATGTGGGTCTTCTCCCACAAGCTGCCAGGAATGATCTCTGACCACAGAACCAGGAGTCAACCTTGAGTATTTCAGGATTTGACTCCTGGCAACACCACCTCTCCCCCAACTAAAAAAAGAACACAACACCAGCAAAAGAAGGTTTTTATAAAAATCAATAGCAGTTGCATTAACAAGTGAAACTTTCCTAAAAATAGAATCAAAAGTTTTCAATTAAATAAAGAAGTTTGATTTCTATTTTATCTCCATCCATATGTGAGCATTGCACTTATCAGTGAGCACCAGAATTGTTGCTTTTGAGAGAATAAAATAATATTACTTCTATCAAACTGTTATCACTTTATGTTCTGTAACAAGCTAAGTGATTCATCTTACATAATCTTCCATTTAAGAACAATCAAATGAACACACAGATTTAAATGAATAACTTGGGAAATTGAAATTAAGTATTGAGATAATACTTTCCTTTTGCTGTGTGAAAAGAATAGTTTGAATTGAGGTGTGTAGGAAAAATTCAATGATTATTTTCTTTTTTGTCTTGCAAATGTCACTTAGGAATGAGTTAAACGTCCCCAATGTAGTCAGACTTATCTTACTAAATAATTGTTATTTATTTTTTTGAAGTGTAATGATATTTTAAGACTTTGACGTTATATTTTATTAATGTTTGGAGGTTTGGACCATTACTGGTGATACTCAGGGGACATTCTGGGCTTGAGCTTGGGAGTGACCCCTGGTGGTACCAAGAGATCATTTGTGGTGCCAAGGATCTTGTGTAGGCCAGTGGCATGCAAGGCAATTGCCCTACTTCCTGTACTATCTCTGCAGTCCCAGAGTTTTGCCCTCTAAACTCATTTATGTTTCGTTTAAAACCAGTTTGTACCAACTTGAAAGAGGCATCCGAGACAAAGGAAGATTTCTCAAGTAACCTGAGACCTCCCAGCTATACCTAATGACGCAGAGCTCCTACCAAACTTAGCCAACACCTACGTGGGGGGGAGGGGGCGGCGTTGGGCACACATTGAAGTCTGTCTTTTTAAGTTTGGATCACCTGATTTCAGTGTTGTTGGACTCCGCAATTTGGATAATTAGCTCTACCATTCCTTAACACTAACGAAATATCTGAAATCCCTTGCCCCCTGTGCCCAGTTAATTCTCCTCTACTTCTCTGCAACCCTCCTCAATTTCTTTCCTTCTCCTCCCTAAACTTTAGGGCCTAGAGGCCTAGAGTGGTCTAGTTTTGCCCTTTTTAAACCATTGCATCTCCTCATCTGGATATTCTAAAGACCATGTAATGGATATCATCCTGTGATTATCCTTCTTTTGGTTTACATCATTTAACAAGCTGTCTTCCAGTTCCGTTTGCAGTGAATGGATCAAAGAATTGAAGATGTTTTGTTAAATGAAGCTTATTCTGTTTCTAATGTTAGGTGATGGAGAAAAGGTACAGAAAAACAAGTCAGGATTCTATTCTCTAGAAAAGTTTTTACCGAGTTACTATAAAAGATGCAAAATAATAGGGTTGTGGGCTGGAGCGATAGCACAGTGGGTAGAGTGTTTGCCTTGCACAAGGCCAACCCGGGTTCGATTCCCAGCATCCTGTATGGTCCCCCGAGCACTGCCAGGAGTGGTTTCTGAGTGCAGAGTCAGGAGTAATCCCTCTGCATTGCAGGGTGTGACCCAAAAAGCAAAAAAGTAAAAATAATAATAATAGGGTTGTTTCTTTTATAATTTGGTGGTGTTAGGGGGAAGCTCTATAGTGTGGTCTTGGTGGCCCCAAGTATCACATATGCAAGCCTGAAAAATTATGCTTTTCTAAACCACCACAAAGGTGCTGTGTGCACTGGCAATGCTAGGGGCCACTGGAACCCACTCAATGGGCTAAAACCTGGTTCTTGAAGGGCCTCCACGTACTTGGTGATCAGAGTCTCTGTGGTGACAAGAATAAAACTGGTATCTTCAGTTTTGCAAGGCATACCCCAGCCCTAGTGTAGTAAGTTCTATGACAAGGATTTTAATAAACTATTATTGAAAATTGGGGAAAAGTAAGCAAGTTTTATGGTGACTACATGAGGATAGTACAAGATGTTTAAACTTCCAAATGGAAAAGAGGAAGCATGTTAGAAACCTGTGGCATAGAGAAACATAATCCAAGACTAACATGAAAATGGAAAAAATAAAAAATAAATGAAGTTATTTACAGGTAGCAAATAATGTTGATCCAACCCTCCTCAGATCAGGGCTGAGCATTCTCCACCCAGATCCTCCAAATTCCAGTAGGCAGGGGTCACACCCACCAACTGCCCCCTGGCGCCGTGTAATCCCATCAACGGCCAAGACTCAGAGACTATAAAACCCAGCTCCTGGAACCACGCGGCCGCATTTGAGGCCGCACGACACTTTATTATCTCATTCTTACTTTGGACAACCTGGCAGGCTACTGAATGTAATCTGCCCCCACGACAGAGTCTGGCAAACTCCCCGTGGCGTATCCAATATGCCAAATACCAGTAACAATGATGGGTCTCATTCTCCTAAGCCTGAAAGAGCCTTGAATATGGCACTTTTTAAAAAAATCTCAGGGCTAGGATGAAGGAGACGTTACTGGGGCCTGCTTGAGGCAATCAACAAACAACAGGGTGGTCGTGATCGTGACCCCCCGCAGTGAAATCAGGAATCAATAAACAAGACCATGCACATATCCTTTGAAATTAATATTTTTGTGTTTTTGGTTGACATTGAGAAGTGCAATTTCTGGGTATTACAGAAGTTCTATTCTGACTGTTAGAGTCATATCTGTTAATACTATTGTAACTACCTTAACTAGAATAGATTAATATTAATAAAGAATATAGTTTGGAACTCTTGCACAGGAAGCCAGTTATGCAAGAACACGATCTCCATTTCCTATGAAGTTGGATTTGATGCAGAGTGGGCAAGATGAGTGAGTGGAACTCGGTGGTGGAGCACACGCTTGCATGCGTGAGACCCAGAGTTCAATTCTTGGCACTACAAGAAATACAAAATAAAAAAAGTTGGTTCTTTAGCATAATGTGAAATAACTATAGCATAATGTACACCCATGTTCCCTTCACATTATCATTCATTTGTATAATTTTCAGGAGGAATTTAGAGGCCATATCCAATGGAATTCAAGACTGACTCTTGGATTTATGCTTTGGGGTCAATCCTAGCGGGGCTCTGGGGACCATCTGTGGTGCCCGGGATGGAACTGAGGTTGGCCGTGTATATGGCAAATCACCTGCCCTCTACACTGTCTCTCTGGTCCTTGTAATGTTTTCAATGGTCTCATTCTCCACCAAAATACAATTTGGAAATTCATTATTAAAATACTAGCTGTTTTGTTTCAATTACTCATTTAAGAAAACAAATAGAACCCACACCATAAAACTGCTTTAGAGTTCTGACAGAAGAGCAAATCACATACAAGACATTAAAGAAATTCCAAGAGATTCTCTCACACAAAGACAGTTCATCTAGTATGACTCTGCATTAGCAACACAGTTCTTTAAGAACATGGCATAGAGGAAATAGATGAGAATATGAGCCCCCCATCACAGCAGACACATTTCAAGTCTATTCCAGTAACCTGGAATGCGTTCGCCCAGTTCCAGCTGGCCAGATGACTATTCTTGCTGTCAAGATGATAAATGAACCTCAATGTTCCACACATTTATCATATCTAGACTCAGCCATTATACTGTGCTTTATCTGAGCATTAACGCAGAAGGCAAATAAAACTGCAATAAGCAAGAAATAGATTGGCTTGGCCACGAGCAGGAGTAAATCCTTCATAAAGTTAAAGGTACACATTCCCCATCACAGTGACCCACACATGAGGCATGCCTTAAAGGAGTCGGCGACATTTTATGAGTGACTGGTGCTCTGTGCTTTCATAATTCTTCTCTTAATGAGTCCGATTTTATCAAGTGCTGGCTCACGTACAGTAATGCCAGTCTTGGTGAGACCATTATGTAAAGAAGTGATAATCCTGGGAAAGAAAAGGGATCATTTTAATCTTCAGGAAATTGATAGAGGGCAAGTTAAGGAAAGTTAAACATTGGCAGTCATTTCCTCAGTCTTTCCTAGAATACATAGTCTCAACTACCGCTCTTGTCTCAATAACACATTTTCGAAAAAGTTCTTTCAAAGCTGAGGGGCGGTATACTTTGCACATGGCATGTCATACTCGTAGGATTTAGGGCAGATGTCTTCTGAAATTCCTTCTATTTGCAAACCTGTAAGTCAAAAGAGATTTTCTTTCTTCTTTTTTTTTTTTCCTTTTTATCTCTCTCTCTTTTTTTTCTTGGAAAAGTCGCACTGACCTACACAGACTGGACAATAGGGTTCACCAAAATCTTTAAGGTTTCCACACCTTTCCTATTTTAAACTCAACTGTAACTTCTGAGACCTACTTCCCCAGCAGGTGGGAGAGTAGATACCCCAATGAGTGATGCTTTTGTGGTCCAGGTCTGCCTACATCTGAGGACTGAATGGGAACACGTTTTCTTTATGGGAGGCATTAAGGTAGTAAAACTGAACTTGATCTTGCAGAAAATACAGTGACGCATTGTCACACCACAGAGAGATATGAGGAAATTTAAAGTTTTATATTGTCTTATTATTCAACTCTGAGAAGAAGAAAAATGAGTGAAAAACTGGGGAAATTTGAGTGCAAACAATTTTCAAGTATGAGAGTACAGAACCTCATGAGTTTTTATACTGACAAGAATATGATTAAAGATATGCTCCTTAGAATATGCCAAATATCTTAAAATATGAATTGCAACACTGGGGAATGCGTTTATACATAAAAACACAGACATTGATGCCTATATAATATTTATGCATTTCTTGATAAATTTGGAGTTAAAATATTTTCTCTGGCCATGCATAAGTTATTAATATTTTAAAGCTATTATAAAGCAGGCAAAATATTTACACAAATTCCTCACAGAATATTAATAACAAAACAAAAAGTAGAATGTTTTCTGACTTGAAATCAAATGTTTCAACATAGTCACTCTCTTTATATTTTCTTAGGTAAAAAATAAATTTATAAGCAGCCAATTCAATTTTTGTAATCATTTATTGATGTTTTCCAAATTGTGAAGCTTATCCCTCCCTTATACTACAATGCAGTTTATGGCAATGAATTACTTTTACTTATATTTCTGGTCATAATAAAATAAGAAACGTGGCTGTGTATGCTACAAAAAGCAACTAAAAGCTGGATAAAATTGAGTCAACTGCTTTAAAAATTACATATTGAATAAAATGCCATTCAGTGCTATAATAAAGGAGTGGGAAATAAAATAGTATGAACTGATGGTTTGGTATTTTGCTGAAGCAGAAACTTTAACACACATATTTAAATTTGAATTGTTTACAATAGACATATTTTGAAAATTTATGTTATTTCATTTAGTTTACAGTAAAATCACATTTGTCGAATGCCATTTTGAAAAGAGGTAGTATGAAAGAAAATAAGTTCAGAATTTCTTAGGGTCACGGAGTTGCTCAGAGTAACCTTTTAAGAGCTTTCAGCTCTGTTTTGTCTTATTCCCAGTCTATTAAAAGTTTCTTTTTTCACCTCATGAATCTACCTAGTGGTTTGTAACACTTATTTATTCTTCTGAAAAAGAAGAATTTATTCTTCTCCTGTATTCATTGACCTTTTGAATTATTTTTCTTTATTTCTATACAATTGATCTTTAAAAATTATTTCTTTTTTTTCTACTTACTTTGGGCTTTATTTGTTCTTTATATAGTTTCCTGTGTTGTAAGGATAGGTAATTAATTTGAGTTTTCTTTTGTTTCCTGGTAGAATCATATCGTGAAATGAACTTCTCTCTAACTACTGCTTTTGCTGTGTCTCATTGGTTCTAGAGGAATTAAATGAATGGTTGAATTTTTAGAATCATATAACCTCCCCAGAATGAATCAAGAAGAAGTGGAAAATCTGAAAATATAAAGCCCTGAAATAACCATAAATGTCTCCAAATGAACAGTACTGACCCAAAAGGACCCATGGATGAGTTCCATCAAACCATTTTTAAAAAAGATTGTACTTATACTTCTCAAATTCTTCTACAGAACCAAAGAAACTGGAATTCTCTCTAAAATTATTTTGAGGGCAAATTTATCCTAATGCCAAAAGTAGACAGAATATTGGAAAAGAAAGCTATAGGCCAATCTTTCTGGTGAATATCGGTGCAAAAATCATCAGGAAAATATAAATGAACTGTATTTAGCAAGTGATGAAAAGGATCATATACCATACCATGATCAAGTGGGATTCATACTAGAGATAGAAGAATGATTCAATACACACACAGATAAATTAATATGATAAACCCACAACAACAAATAAAAACAATAAAAACAAAACAACAAAATTAGATGATTGTATCAATAGATGCAGAGAACTTATTTATATAAGACTTAGTAGTCATTTATTATAAAAATACTCAGCAAAATAGGGATATAAGAAACTTATCCCAGTATACCAATGACCATGTACAGAAGAACCCAGAGCTAACATAATCACCAATTGGTGAAAAACAGCCTTCCCTCTAAGATGCAGTACCAGATAAGACTCTCCACTCCCACTACTATTATTTAGCACAATATTGGCAGTCATAACCACAAACATTAGGCAAGATAAAGTTTTAAAATTTTATTCGAATTTGAAAAAAGAAATTAAACCATCATTATTTGCATGTGCTGATAATATACACAGAGGACTCTAAAACTTTCACAAGCACAATCATGATCATCCTGTTGTTCGTCAATTGCCTCGAGCAGGCACCAGTATCATCTCCTTTGCCCTAGCCTTGAGATTTTAAAAAGTGCCATATTCAAAGCTCTTTCAGGGTTAGGAGAATGGGACCCATTATTGTTACTGGTATTTGGCATATTGGGTAAACCATGGGGAGTTTGCCTGACTCTGCCATGTGGGCAGGTTACATTTGGTAGCCTTCCAGGTTGTCCAAAGTAAGAACGAGATAATAAGATGTTGCGCGGCCTCAAATGCGGCCATGCACTTCTGGGAGCTGGGTTTTATAGTGTCTGGGTCTTGGCCATTGATGGGATTACATGGTACGGGGGGGGGGGGGGCAGTTGGCGAGTGTGACCCTTGCCTACTGGAAGATGGAGGATCTGGGTGGAGGATGCTCAACCCCGATCTGAGCAGGCTTGGAGATCTCAGCCCCGGGACCCGCATGTTTTTGTTCCTCTTCTGGTACCTTCATGCATGTGGAGAGTGGTCTCAGCATGGTGATGGCTGGTTCTGGAGGTCTTCGGCTGCCAGGGCTCTGCTCGGGGCGGGGAGGGAAACTCAACCCGCCCCCCTCCAAGTGGCCCGGGTGAGGACAGCCAGGTGTGGGGGCAGGAGATTCTGTGCTATTCTCTTCCGGGAGCTGGGTTTTATAGTTTTTATGGATACTATAGTTTTGATAGATATCTATAAGTTTTATAAATACTATACACAGGACTCTAAAACTTTAGCAACGAATTTTTCTCTATATCTTTTATTTATATATGCAGTGATTTGGATTAAAAAAAAGTTTAAAACAGGGCCATTTAAATTTGTGTACCAGAACATCAAATATCTAGGAACCAACAAAGGAAATAAAGGACTTGAGTATTGCCCACAGTGGATTCTCCTACTGCCCTGCTCTCCGCATTTCAACTAGGTCTCCCAGGAGCTAAAATTCATGAAAACAGGTACCCACAACTGAAAACTTTGGGCTACCCAGCCAATGCACAGGAAACAGCACCTATACCCTACTGCTGCAGCCATGCCAAAGGACTCAATTCCATGGCTTCATGAATATTCTCTGTAGAGATGCCAATCTGTGAACAATTTCAGATGCCCCAGCTGTGAGCTCTGATGTTTTTTGGAGTCGTGGTGGGCAGCTTCCCCCCACTTCCCATTCTTCTGGGAACCCTGGAATCCAGGCCCATCTCACCCAGCTGCTGCCGTGTTGTCTCACAGACTCAGATCATAGATGCTAAAGTCTCTGGACACCTCCTAAGGTGGCAAATTTAATAAATTCTTAGACAAGGACTTAAAAACCCTGTGATCAGATATAACAATTTTCACGTGAATTAATTTTTAATACTTGTTGCTTTTAATATTTCAGCTTTGTTAGCTAATCAATTTTATCAACAGTTGTGGCTTTTTTCTATATTCTAATTAAAAAAGATGTTTAGAAAACTGTCACGATTTAGAGAAATAGAAGATGACACAAGGAAATGGAAAAATATTCTGTGTTTGTGGATTAAGAGATTTCATTTTTTTTCTTTTTGGGTCACACCTAGCAATGCACAGGAGTTACTCCTGGCTCTGCACTCAGGAATTACTCTTCGCGGTACTCAGGGGACCATATGGGATGCTGGGAATCGAACCCAGGTCAGCCGTATGCAAGGCAAGCACCCTACCCACTGTGCTATTGCTCCAGCCCCGAGATTTGACATTTTAATAATGGCCATCTTACCCAAAGTATTAGGTGGAGTCAAAGCATACTCTATAGAAATCCCAACGACATTCTTAAAGAATATACAAACTCCACTCTAATTCATAAGGACATTTAATACTCTCGGAATAGCTAAAGCAATTCTGCAGGAGCAAGATGAAAAGCATCCTATTTCCTGACTTATGCTATAATATAAAGTTCTAGTTATCAAAACGGTATAGTTCTGAAATAAAAGCAACTTTCAGATTAATGAAAGAAAACTGACAGCACAGAAGTCATCAGCTGTACTGGCAGTTAATGTCAAAGGACCTACAGTAAGTGAAGGAAAGAGAGCATCTTCAATAAATGGAACTGGGAAAAATAGTTAGCCACGTGCAAAAGAGATGAAATCATCATTCTTGTCTCACATCATGTACAGACGTTAATTCAAAATGGGTTATTTTTATTTAATTTGTGTTTCTCATCATAATAAAATAAGAAACATGATTTCTGTGCTACCAAAAGCAAGTTACAGCTGGTAAAATTAATTCAACTGTTTTTCAACACACATGTTGGATAAAATATCATTTAGTGCTATAATAAAGAGCATCATATCACTGTAGGATTCTACCAGGAAGCAATATTGATTTTACCTTGAACACGTGTACTTAGTAACATAAGAAATTATGTTAAGAACAAATAAAACCCAAAATAAGTAGAAAGAAGGAAATAATTTTATTTGTTTTTGTGGGTCACACCTGGCGATGCATAGGGGTTACTCCTGGCTCTGCACTCAGGAGTTACTCCTGGGCGGTGCTCAGGAGACCATATTGGATGCTGGGAATTGAACCCGGGTTCGGCCGCGTGCGAGGCAAAAGCCCTACTCGCTGTGCTATCTCTCCAGCCCCAGGAAGGAAATAATTTAAAAAAAAAATCAATGGCATACAAAGAAAAATAATTCAATAAAAATAATTCTTCCTCAAAGAATACGAAAGTAGACTATAGACCGAACATGATTGCCACTCAATGCCTCTTTTGCAAACCACAGCACCCAAAAGGAGAGGGAGAACAAAAGGGAATGCCCTGCCACAGAAGCAGGGTGAGATAGGGGGGATGGAGGGGTGGGAGGGATACTGGGACCCATGGTGGTGGAAAATGGGCACTGGTGGAGGGATGGGTACTTAATCATTGTATAATTGAAACCCAAGCACAAAAATTTGTAAGTCTACAACTGTACCTCTTGGTTTGTCACTACTAAAAATTAAAAAAAAAACGCACAAATAGACTATAAGCATACAAAAAGTGCTTATTACAGGGAAATGCTAATCAAAATGATTCTGAGATTGTAATCCAGTCACATTATGATAACCACTTTATCTGGATTAAATTTTTCATTCGATAATTAGATTACTGATGAAACCCAAACAGTACTTCTTTTTATTGGAGAGGGCAGGTTTGTTTTGTTTTGGGGGCCACACCCAGCACTACTCGTGGCTTCCTCCTGGGTCTGTGCTCAGGGGTGACTCCCGCTGAGGCATAGGGAACCATCCATAGTGTCAGGGATTAAACCTGTATCAGTTGTATGCTAGGCAGGGCCTTGTCTGTTGTACTATTGCTTTAGCTCAGAACTATATTTATTAAGTAAGAACGGAGTCGGTTTTCACCATCAATGTATTTTCTACGTCTGCTGAGAAGAGAACTCAGAACAACTGGAAATTTTAAGTTGGGTCAGTTTTTCTCAGCATGCTTGCCTCACGTAAAATCTTTGTAGCAAACACATTGTTAATATATTCCTTTATTTTTGGAATATACCAAGTTAACAAGAGAAATCATGCATCAAATTGCAATGCACATATGGGTTATGTTATAGACTCTGTTCATAGTATCAAGAGGAGTTAAGTGATATTTAATATTTGAACAAAGATGTCCTAATGTTGAGGGCAATATTATATTTTCTTTGAATATATGTGCTTTGCATTGCATATGTTTAACTTTTGTATACTGTAATTAATATTAGGGGCTGAAAAGAAGCTTCCTCATCTAATTTTTATTGTTCTGCAAATGCATGACTGTTAATGCCAAGTTTTAGTTCGAATTATCATAATAGATTATGATTACTCAGGCTTTCAGATTTAAACAGATGATTAATGTAGAATCTATTTTAAATGATGAATTAGGGTGTTTTATAATGATACTCTTTTATCACCATGATTTATCATGTCTTTCCACTAATATAGTCAAGTTTCTGAAAATTTATAACTTTTGGGTCAAAAGTGTGTGTTTTCATTATTTTCAAAGTAGAAAAGCATCATTTTAAAACAAAGTACACATTTTAAGCTATGAGAAGAAAATTGTAACTGCTGGCCTTGAATAGAATATCAGTTATTGGTTCATTTAGTTGTGTTGCCTTTAAGATTATTATCTGTCTTGAGATTCCTGTAAGGAATGGAAACAATTATGAATTAATGTTTAGTACTCATTAAGGATCAAGACTGTAGAATTATTGATGTGGTCTATCCCGTTTGCTTAAAATGACTTTGGGAAACTGAATGGGCATTCTACAATTACTTGAAAGTAAATAATGGAATAATTTAACTTCTTTCTTTTTGTTTTTTGAACCACACCCAGCAGCGTTCAGGGGCCATTTTCAGTTCAGTGCTTGGGACCAACTCTTCTGCAGAGTTTAGAGGACCACAGGGTACCAGGAATTGAACCTGGGAATTCCGACTGTAAAGCATGAGATCCTTGGCACCATCTCTCCAGTCAAGAGGAAACATTTTTAAGAGCTGTTTTAACTTACATGAATGAAATCTATGATTCTTTCTGTATGTCCTTCATCACGATCATGACGATCACGATCACGACCATTCTGTTGTTCGTCGATTGCCTCGAGCAGGTCCCAGTAACGTCTCCTTCGTCCTAGCCCTGAGATTTTTTTTAAAAAGTGCCATATCAAAACTCATTCAGGGTTAGGAGAATGAGATCCACCATTGTTACTGGTATTTGGCATATTGGGTACGCCACGGGGAGTTTGCCAGACTCTGTGGTGTGGGATGTCCTTCATTAAAGAAAAAAAATTGAAAGGTGTTTATCTACCATTTATTCCAGAACTCATACATCTTCTGAATACATCGATGCTTTGGGGGCCATAGTTAGCTGTGCTCAGGGCTTCCTCAGACCCTGATCTCAGGGCTCATTCCTGGTAGGTTCAGCAGAACATCTGGGGGACAAGAGATCAAGGGATTGAACTGAGCTTGGCCACCTGAAAGGCAGTGCCTTATCTCCTGTCAGATTTCTCTCGTTCCTAATTCATACATTTTTAATATCTTTTTGGTATATTGAGACACTCTTGTATCAAAGTCAGAATAAATATTGTGCAATCAGTGAGATTTTAACTTAGCATCGTAGATATGAATGTGTTCCTCCTTCAAAAGCGATGCTATTATGGAAGCAGATTTAATGAGGGGAGAACAATGGCCCAATCAAAAATGCCCTGGTGGCTCTACCTTTCAGCCATCAAGAAGTAAATTCTAGACCACTAGTTCTCTCATTATATTCAGTTTAATGGTGCGAGTCTCCTGCCCCTGCGCCTGGCTGTCCTCACCGGGGCCCCTTGGAGGGGGGCGGGTTGAGTTTCCCTCCCCGCCCCTAGCAGAGCCCCGGCAGCTGAAGATCTCCAGAACCAGCCACAGCCAGGCTGAGACCACTCTCCACACATCAAGACAAGCCTCATGCATGAAGGAACGGGTGGAGGAACCCAGGCATGCGGGTCCCAGGGCTGAGATCTCCAAGCCTGCTGGGATTGGAACTGGGCCTTCACTACCCAGATCCCCCATCTTTCAGTAGGCAGGCGTTACACCCACCAGCTGCGGCAGGTGCCAGGTGGTCCCATCAATGGCCAAGACCCAGAGACTATAAAACCCAGCTCCCGAAAACACGTGACATCTTATTATTTCATTTTTACTTTGGAGAACCCAGCAGAGTTCTCTGCACGGCAGAGTCTGGCAAACTTCCCGTGTCATACTCAATATGCCAAATACCAGTAACAATGATAGGTCTTATTCTCCTAGCCCTGAAAAAGCATTGAATATGGCTCTTTTAAAATCTCAGGGCTAGGAAGAAGGAGACATTACTGGTGCCTGCTCGAGGCAATCGACAAACAACAGGATGATCATGATTGTGATCGTGGTGTGATAAGGAGCAGGAAGAAAGTACAGCATACAGCCTACTTGCGTTCAATTCCAGAGATCACATATGGTCTCCTGAGTATGGTCCAAAAACCAAACCAAAAAAAAAAAGGTGGGAGGAGTGTTTTTGCATAATGAAGGCTTGTGGAGGTTGTTTATTTATCTCATAGAGTATCTATATACCTCAGTACCTCAGTAAGTAGCACATTGCCTCAGATTTTGTTTAGTGGGTTCTTTCTCCACCATGGCATGGAAAAGTAGAACCCCAGTAGAGAGAGTAGAGATTTTTACTTTCTTGTTTTTCTCTCTTTTGTCCACACCTGCTATTGCTTAAGGATTACTTGTAACTCTGTCCTCAGGGGTCGCTCTTGGTGATGTTTGGGAGACCACTTAGAATGCCAGGGATTGAACCCAGGTCAGATTTGCAAGGCAAAGATCTTACTTTTGTTAATAGTGTATTATTTCAAGGAAAACCATAAGATTCTATTGTGAATTTTGACATAAAATCTATAATGCTTAGACATGAAATGCTATAATGTTTAGATGACAGGGCTGAGCAAAGAAGCCTCAAAATAGAAAACAAACAACTTGGCAGCTTGAATTTGTCGTAAAAAAATAAGAGGAGAGTAAGGAGATCCACAGAGGTATCTCGCAAAATCTTTAAGGAGCCCTCCAAGCTACTGAATCCAACTTGTGTGTGTGCGGAGAAAGCCTCCGTGGGGCTTAAGATAGAGCAGCTTCGACTAAGCTGGGAGGTGATTTGAAATGGTGGAAGAAGTTCTAATAAATCAATGCGTTGTCGTTCCTACAGCTCAGAAAGACAGCACCTAGAATGGTTCCAAACCGATGTCCAAAAGGTAAGAAAAAGAAGACTTCAGTGGATTGATCTGTTGTACTTTATACACTGACAAACTGCCAGTTTTTATACACCAAAAACCCTAAATACTAAAAAGAAACCCTTAAATTCCTAAGAGTATAATATTCACGATGTTCAACATACAATAAAAATTAGTAGACATGCAAAGAAGCATCCATGCATGGAGAGGAGGAAGATGAACTTCAGAAACCAGAGGCAGATAACCAAGATACTGTCATTATCAGGAAGTGACTGGAAAGTACTTAAGTAATTTTAACTTGTAATGAAAAGGATTAATATGACAAATGAAAATTTCAGAAGAGTAATAAAAACTACAAAAAATTTTCAAACAGAAAATTATAACATGCAAATTTTAAAATTCACTGACTGGAAAACAGAATAGAGATAAACAATAGATCACTGGACTTTAACTTGATGATTAATATAAGATATTCTGAAGATTAGACAGCAAAAAAGTTGAATACCTTCTTGGAAATTCTGCGCTAAAGAGTAGCAGATGACACAATAGCACAGAGAACTGACCAGTGGGCTCCACAATCCTGAGAATTCTCTGGGCCCCATACTGAGCCGATATCACCGGGAGGCCCCAGATGGGGTAGATGCTGTCTCCCCGTCTTCTTCAGATGGAATCCCGGCAACCATGAGCTTCTACAAGCATGGCTCCCATATGTGGGCACCAGGGCTATTCTTTCGAACTGCGCGGCTGCGACATTTCCTGATATGCAAAGTGAGTAATGGAAATAAATGATCTGGCATCTGTCCCTGGAAGGCAGGCTTGAATGGTTGTGGGAAAATCTAGCTAAATATAATCGACAACTGAAATGCATTTGGCCTGTTCATTTAACTATGGAGATATGCCATCCTGGGAGGGGAAGGATGTTTGTCCCTCTGCCTGTCCCCCCTTGCAGCGGCCACATGATGGCCTCCATCTTTTGGAGTCTAATGGACAGCCAGGTATTGGGCTGCATTGATGAGTCACCCAGGGCCTCGTGGGATGGGAGGTGGAATTGGTCCTGCTCCCTGCCCTGACAAGGCCCCAGGTTGCCACTGACAAATGCCTCCTCCGGCTCCTGAACGACCGTGATTGCAGAGGCACACAAACCAATCTCAGAACCCAGGGGCTTTGGGCAGTAATCCCTCTAGGCTTATTACTAAAATATCAGAAATCCAAAATCACATGACCGCTAATGCAGCCACACGACATCATATGCTCTTCATAATCAGCAATAGAAAACAAATTATCTAACAGGTGGGAGGAGTTGTTTGGGGGTGGGGTATACTGGAGTTCTTGGGGGTGAAAAATGTACACTGGTGAAGGGATGGGTGTTTGATCATTGTATGACCAACCGAGACTTAAATTGAAAGGCTTTGTGACTGTTCTCATGGTGATTCAATAAATAAAACTTGGAAAAATATAGAGAGTAGCAGACAATAATAAAAGATCAATTTAAGCCTATTTGCAGAGAAAGAAGTAGGAAGAAAAATATAAGAAATATTGTTTTGCCATTTTGGTAAAAGTTTATAGGTCCAGTGAGCTCAGTACAGATAATCACATATAGACACAACAGAGTCAAGGTGCTAAAAATATAAAAAAAAGTGTTGAAAAAAATCTGGGGAGATTAAATTACCAACAGAGACGCAATGACGCAGATTGTCACTGACTTAATGTCTAAAACAATTAAGGCCAAAAAAATGGTTCAATATTTAAAAAATTGAAACTAAAAAGTCAAGTCAGAATTCTTTATTCAGTGAAAATATCATACTAAAAAAGAAAAGTGATTTAAGGCATTTTTAGGAGCACAATGAATGTTAGGGTTTATCCTAAGAGAAATGGGATTTAGGAAACAATGAAGGAATGAATGAATTTATTTTAAACTAAAATATAATAAATGAATGGATTCCAGATGATAGTTCAGATTTGCAAAAGGAGCATAAAATACCTTAAGTCATAGACCTTTTTTTTATAAAAGCAAATGAATGTATGTAGTATATTCACATGCAAATACATACAAATTTTATCTCACATTAAAATTTATCTTAAACATTTTAGTTTTAAAATATATTTTGTTATTAAATAAATGATAAAATCTAAGTGGTGCTGAGGAGTCTATTGATCCTGTCACCACAGTCCACTGAAGTCTCAGTTCACATTTTCTCTTTATGCACCAGAACTCAATTATGTGGTTAGAATCTTAGGAGGGTTTTTCTTGGATTTGTCTTTTTGTTTGTTTGTTGTTTCTCTACATACAACAAATAAGTAAGACAATCTGTGACCTGTTTTTGTCCTGTGTGTTGTTTTGATTATCAAAACCCACTATCATTCCATCTATTTTTGCTTTATTCCATTGTAGTGACACACATGCACACACACATACCCCATAACTTCTTCTTTCATTCCTCTCTCATTGTTTATAGATCACGAATCATGTAAACAGAACTGCAATGAAATTAGATGTGTGTTGTAGCCTTTAGAATTAGTGCTTCGGTCTGAAAATTCTTTGACACACTATTATTTCCAAAAATTGGAATGCAATATTATGCTTCTCCAATATTGAACAGATTTAGTGATTTGGTCCTAGGTAGAATGCACAAGATGCAATGTTTGATTCTGAGGTAATCAGAATATTTTTTAATATGAAGTAATCTTTTAAACATCTTTATTTAGTCACCATGAATTACAGAGTCATCTGTGACTGGGTTACAGGTCAGCAGTGGTCTGACACTAGTCCTTTATTCAGTATCTACTTTCCTCTAAGGTCGGCTTTCTTGGCTCATTCCCACTTCTTTCTCTAGGAGAAGCCAGACATCTTGTCATGAGTACACCAAACAATTCCTAGAAGTTTATGATGAAACTACAGAAGCTTTTGGATACCACAGGCAAAACATGTAATAATATGACATGGAACAGAGTATTTGATTATGACCTAAGCCAGACAAAAGCATGATGCAAAAAAGAAAATGACAGATTATTGTTTCTCATGAGCATGAATGCAAATTTTTTAACAAAATTCCAGCAAATTGAAGTAAGCATCAGCCAGATCAGAATTTATGTCATACACACAGGCTTGTTCAATATATGCAAATAAATGAAAGTAATATGCTATATCAATAAAATTATATATATACATATATATATATAAAATCATAAAGACCAGGGCCAGATAGATAGTTTGGTGGATAAGAAACTTATCACATAAGGTCCTCAAAGCATTGCCAGGAATAATCACTAAAGAACAGAGCCAAAAATACGCTGTGAGCACAGCTGGGTGAAGCCCAAATGCTCCCCCCACATCTTAATAATTACAAAGTATAAACACAAAGAGTTTATAATGATGAAACCTACATGTTATGTTTATTATACTTAGAACTAACAGAATTTCTGATAGAAATGCAGTAAAATAAACATATTTGAATATAATATTTCCATTAGTCATGACTTAACAGTGAATATCAAGCTCGGTGAAAGACTGGAAGCATTCTTTTAAAAATTAGGAACAAGAAAATGTTGCCCACTCTTCAGTTTTATTTCATTTAGAATTAGAAGTCTTAGCCTAAGCCTTGCGACATGAAGAAGAAACAAAAGGAATCCAGATTAAAAAGAAGTGAAACAATCACTACCTGAAGATATTATTGAAAATTTATATAGAAAATATATAGAAAATCTTAAGCACTCAGGTGAATTCTGCTTCACTACCTGGTCGCTCCCACGATCCAGGACACTTTCCTGACCACGCGGCTGCAAAGTGGCCATGTGACACATCATAAGACACTTAATACCCATCACCCAGAATTGCCGCACCATATTTGATAGGGTTCAAATAGGATTTGAACCATGGGAACACCTACAAGGGCTATTAGAGGCCGTCGGAAAAGCCTCTATCCCTCTCAGAGAGACTGTCAAGCCAATGAGAGTATTCTGCCCGCACAGCAGAGCCTGGCAAGCTATCCGTTGTTACTCAATATTCCAAAACCAATAATTACAATGGGTCACATTCCCCTGACCCTGAAGGAGTCACTAACACAGCAGCATAGAGAAGGATGAGGAAGGAGAGGCTGATGAAATCTCAAGGCTGAACTAGGTTGCCAAAATGAATAAAGACAAAAATGATTGTCTGTACGTTCGGTATGCTGGCATCATATGCATCCATCGAGGATCTGATGGTACAAGCACAAAAGATCAAGTACGACATCATTGGTCTGACCAAGACAAGAAGGCATCAATCGCATCACACAGTTTTCAACACTGGAGAAGAACTGTTCCTCAGAACATGAGATAAAAGAGGCATCGGTGGTGTCGGTGTCCTTGTCAACACGAACGTGGCCATGAACATTGATTCATTTAAATGCCTAACAACCCGAATCAGAAGATTACACTTGAATAGATGTGGCTCACTGCCGGCAGTTTCTATCTTTGATGTCTACGCACCAACATCCAATTATGATGAAGGGGAAATTGAGAAGTTCTACATGGATCTGGAGAAGTTCTATAAAGAAGACCGCACCTTGCACAAGATCATTGTTTGTGATTTTAATGCCAAAATAGGACTGAGAAGATCAGCTGAAGAACTCCACATCGGGACCCATGGCGCAGAATGGAATGAACAGGGTGAGAGACTGTCTGAGTTCATCATGTCGACCAAGACCATCCAGAACACCAGATGAAGTACAACCATGAGAGCAAGCTGGTTTCTGAAAAGGATTCAGCATGATTGACCATATCCACACGATAACCAAGCTCATTGAGGTTTCTCGGGAGTTCAAGATGCCTCTCTGTCTAATGTTCATTGATTTAAAGAAGGCCTTTGATTCTGCTGAGATGGAAGCAGTCATCGAAGACCCAGCCAATTAGGGCATTCAAACTCAATACATCAGCATCCTCCATGAGCTGTATTATGAATGCACTACCAGTATCTCACCATTCTACCAAGAAGTGATCATCAATGTGAAGAGAGGGGTTTGGCAGGGTTATACCATTTCACCAAAACTCTTCAGTGACATCCTCGAGAACATCATGTGACAACTGGAAGGGAACGAATGGTAGTGAAAGTAGACGGTCGGCAACTATACCACCTCCGCTTTGCTGATGATATCATTCTAATAACACCAAATATTAGTCAAGCGGCACAAATGCTGGCCAACTTCGAGCATCAGTGTGGAAAGGTTGGACTACAGTTGAATCTCATGAAGACAATGTTTATGAGAAACAGCCTCGTTCCTGATGCTCCATTCACTCTCTATGGAACAACCATCTCTGAATGCAACAGTTATGTAAGTCGAGAAGTCAACATGAGGAATGATCTGGCTTGTGTGCAGGAGGAAGAGAGTGGCTTGGAATTCTTACAAGAGCGTCAAAGAAATAGCTAAAAATATGAAGAATCTTCGGCTCCAGGCACATCTCTTCGATTCCACTGTTCTTCCTGCATTAACATACACCTCAGAGACCTGGGTTCTACGAAAACAGGATGAGAACGCTATTTGGGTCTCCCAAAGAGGAATCAGAAGAGCTATGCTTGGAGTATCACGTTTCACTCAAATGATAGAAAGAATTCAGAGTTATTACCTCCGTCAATGGTCAAGAATCAGGGATGTTGTCTCTATGCTAAGATGTTGAAAATCACATAGGCTGGACACGTAATGAGATTTGGAGATGTCTGCTGGACTAGAGCCATTACCGAATGGATTCCACAGGACGTCAAAACACCACGTGGCCATCCACCTACAAGATGGTCAGACTTCTTCGTCAAGACCCTGAACCATCGGTTTGAGGCTCTTCGTGTTCCTAGAACAAACAGACCCATTGGGCTACGCTAGCACATGACAGGGACAAATGGAGATTTTACTGGAATCCGCTCGAGCAAATCGATGATTAACGGGAAGTCAAGTGACAAGTGAAGCACTCAAGTAAATGATTTAGAAAAAATAACTAATCTAGCAAAGGGGTAGACTAAAAAAATCAGTAAGCAAAAATCTGTTTAAATCTTAATACATGTAATGAATGAAAAGTGTAATCATCAAGAAAGCAGCCTCATTTACCATGGCATTGAAAATAATTGATTAGGAATGTTTCACAAGAGTAGTTTAGGACCCAGTTAATAAAAAGTATGAGTTACTGTTAAATACATGGATTAAGAGATAAGATATAGGGAGATGATCCATGTACATGGACCATGAAAACCCAATTTTGTCAAAATTCTCATATTTCTAAAACCAATATATTTTTTGAATTTAATTTATTGAATTCAAGCACAATAAATCTATTGGTTTTTGCTCTAGAATTAGAGGTCACATCCTCCAAGAAGGGTTTCCAGAGGATTAACTATATAAATAAAACACCTTGTTTTAGGACCTTTTCTCATATTTTCTCTCCTAGTACTTATATCTACCTGACATTTTCTTAAATAGTATTAAAATGCCTTTCTCAGGGGCTAGAGTCACAGTACAGTGGGTAGGGCATTTGTCATGCATTCAGCTAAGCTGGTTTTGTCCCCTGGCATCCTGTTTGGTCTTCTGAGACCTTCCTGGAGTGATGTTTAAATATAGAGACAGGACTAAGCCCTGAGCATTGTCAGGTGTGACCCAAAATCCAACATCCCCCCCCCAAAAAAAAGTCTATCTCTTCACTGATGATAAAAAAAATACTTGGAGGCAGAAACAACATCTTACTTCATTCCCTCTGCAGTGTTTATGGCAGCACTAATGCTAGGCATGGGTTTCATGCTTAACCAGTAATTGTGGAAGGAATAAACATATTTTTTTAGTCAGAACAATGGGGTCAGGATTTTTCTTGAAGTGGCATTAAACTTAAATCTTGTACTGAAATAATGAACATTTTAAAACTTGAAATTTTCACATTTATGAAATGTTTTTCCATGTCTTAATATTTTTTTAAAAGAGTAATTGTTACTTTTAGAAAGATCTTAGACTCGGTAAATGTCATTCTAAGACCATAATTTATGTTGTCAGTATGATGGAGTATTTTTCTCATTTCTATTTTGCATCTAGTAATTTTAAACAAAATACTTAAGTCTCATAAATTTGAATTATTTCATGGACTTTTAAGTATAAAATAAAACCGGTAGAAAATAGTTTATTGTGTACTTAATATCTGTAATTGTGTTTTCTTTTCTCTTCTTATTTTGTGATCATCTCCCAGATAACCTTTAATAGCAATATAGCAGTCCACTGCTCTCTTTTTCTAGGCGCATTTCTAAATTTCTTTACTATCTTCACCCCCTACCTTGTCCCTCTCTGTGATTTGAAGTATTTTTCCACACAAAGTCTAAGATTAATTGGAAGTTTTAGAGCTTCCCTCCTGTACTCAAAACTCTAATGAGGTCGAAAGTATAATTTTTTTAAAATTTCAGAAAACAAATTATTTTATCCCAATTACAACTTGTTTCCTCTTCTTTCTCTATCTTGTTAGAGATCTGCTGTAAAGGCATAGTTTGTATTATCTGGAGTGAGGAACAACAGTGGGTGATCTCCCAGCTGGAAATCTTATGGAGAATCAGGTTTGAGAGGGGATGATTTAGTAGATGTCTTCCCTGGGGCCTGTAGTTTAGCAAAGGAGAGATTGGAATTAGAAGTGGCTGTTGGTCAGGAGCACTTGAGAAGCTGATTGTGAGTCAAGCCCTCCAAGTACCCAGAACAGGAGGATCAGACCATGGCAGACTCTTCCAGGAGTCTCATGATGGTCCTGGTGTTTAAGTCCTGGTGTTCTTGGCATCCATCTCACCAAAGTTCTCATTCTTCGCTCCCCAAATGCTGTTTCCTAGATGCTCATCCAACTGAAAGACTTGCAACTGTCTTTTTAGACATTCATTCAACCAGGAACTTGTGAATTTCATATTCTCTTGTAAGACCTTTTTATTATTATTTGAAAATATGGAAGATTGCATTAAAATTTTGAACTTAATAAAAGTAAGATACTTAGATCTACTTGCAATTAATTGAAGAATATAATAGCACCACGGACTTTTATTTGCATCTTAGAAATATTAGTGATTTAATAAATATTTAATGTGTTATGCCTAGTACTTGATATCAAGAAAAACTGAATTAATTTGTACATTAAGAATTGATTTATAATTTAATTTTAACAGAGGGCACATTTATATTCCTATTGATAAGACCTTGAGTTATTATAATACTGAAAAGAAACTTCAAAACCACCCAGTCTCCAGTAAGTTTTAAGATGTGGCAATCACCAAAAGTACCAGATGGCACGATTACAGAGAGTAATCAAAATTTTATGAGCATGTAGTTGCAACTTTAGGAGCCGTTCTCTTGCTCTAACGGTGCTGGAGATTTTAGTGAACTGTTAATTATAGTTTTGAAAATAAATTAATTTTAGAGAATCACAGCATTCATCCCTGAGGGCTAGAACTTAATCTGATAGATGAGCACAAATTTAAAATATCATTCCATATGATAACAATAATGTCTTTATTTAAGAAAAAGAAGTGATAGAGAAAATATAAGCCTCAATAGGAACTAAGAAATCATGTCTCTTGAAGATGTTCCTCTGGTCCCTGGATTCTTGTTGTGCCATGATCGATGGTGTTAATTGTTAAAGTATTTCAAGGATATGGCACTGCAAAAATGAGTCATGTCTTACAGTGCACTCACCATCCCTGGGCTGCCGTTACCTACTCAGGAGCTCTTTTACTTTCCCCAGCTCTATCCAGGGGCTCAGACCTCAGCAGGGTGTGTGCTTATTGTCAAGGTTAAACAACTTCACTTCTGCCCTGCAACTGCCATCAGATGACAGGAGGGAACCAATTAGTTTATGTTATAATTTGTCCCCAGCATCATTTGGGAAGGAAGTCCTTACACGTGATTTAATTGGAGCAAAATCATTTCTGTTTTCAACAGATCTATAAACCAGATCAAAGGCTTGACATCAATATAATGACTCACTGGATTTAATGTACTTTTTGTATGAGTATGAGCACTGGAAGCTTCCTAGTTCCATAATTTTTGTAATTATTTCTATTGCCAAAACTTTTCATTAAGTTTGATCGAGAAAATCACTGATATTCTAAAGACTCCTCATCAAGTATGATAGACATTAATAATTCCATTTCAAGGACACGTAAAAGAAGAGTGAGATCCCTTTTTCCTCTATTATCTATAAAAACAAAGAATTATAGGGAAAGTAAGATAAAAGAAAGAAAAGGAGCAAAAAGGAAGGAAGCAATGAAGGAAGGAGGCAAGGGAGGAAAGAAGAAAGGATGGGAGGAAGTAAAAGAGGGAGGAAAGAAGGAAAGAAGGAAGGAGGAAGGGAAAGAGTAAGGATGAAAGGAGAGAAGGAAGAAAAGGGAGGAAGAAAGGGAAGAAGGAAGATAGGGAGAAACGCAGGGAGCAGGGTGGGAGGAGAAGAAGGAAGTAAGGAAGAACTCATGGGCTCACAAATTAATCTGTATTCAATTTATGCCTTGCCTTTGGCTTTAATAACCACAAAAACTTTCAATATTTTTGTCAACAATTCCATTTTTCTGGTTCTTTCTTTCCTAACGTGATCACTTATTCTAATTTTTTTTTTAGCTTTTTGCATCACACCCAGAGATGCTCAGGGTTTACTCCTGGCCCTCAGAAATTAGTCCTGGCAGTGCTTTGGGGACCATATGGGATTCTGGGGATCGAACCTGGGTCAGCCGTGTGCAAGGCAAACACCCTACCCACTGTACTATTGCTCTGGCACCCTGATCACTTATTCTGTAATGACCAATGAGTTGCTGTCACTTGTTGCCCGGTGCCTCTTCCATGCTCTGGCACTGCTAAGCTCCCACTGAGTTGAAGATTTCCAGGACAGGTGGGCACTAAGGGTTGGATAAAAACCACCTCTCCAGCAGGAGGAGGCCTTAAGGGTTGGTGAATGTCTAGTGTTGTGTGGGTGTGGAGTTCATGCCCAATTCAATCAGCTTAATCAGCTCCCAGAAGAGAAAAGCACAGAGCCCCCTGCCCCCGCACCTGGGTGTCCTCGCTGGGCCCCCTTGGACGGGAGTGGGTTGAGTTTCCTTCCCCGCCCCAACCAGAGCTCCGGCAGCCGAAGACCTCCAGAACCAGTCACCACCATGCTGAGACCACTCTCCGCACACATGAAGGTACTGGCAGAGGAACAAGGGCATGCAGATCCCGGGGTTGAGATCTCCAAGCCTACTCAGATCGGGGCTGAGCATCCTCCACCCAGATCCTCCAAATTCCAGTAGGCGGGGGTCACACCCACCAATTGGCCCCCTGGCGCCGTGTAATCCCATCAACGGCCAAGACTCAGAGACTATAAAACCCAGCTCCCGGAACGGCGCGGCCGCATTTGCTGCCATGGGACATCTTAATATCTCATTCCTACTTTGGACAAACTGGCAGGCTACCGAATGTAACCTGCCCACACGGCAGAGTCTGGCAAATTCCCTGTGGTGTACCCAATATGCCAAATACCAGTGACAATGATGCGTCTCATTCTCCTAACTCTGAAAGAGCCTTGAATATGGCACTTTTTAAAAAATCTCAGGGCTAAGGTGAAGGGGATGTGACTGGGGCCTGCTCAAGTCAATCGATGAATAACAGGATGGCCTTGATTGTGATCGTGAATCAATGGTTGAATGAATAGCAGTCCTCCTACATTTGGGTTGAAGCAATAGCACAGGGGGTAAGGCATTTGCCTTGCACACAGCCAACCCGGTTCGATTCCTCTGCCCCTCTCAGAGAACCCGGCAAACTACCAAGAGTATCCTGCTGGCACAGCAGAGCCTGGCAAGCTACCCGTGGCATATTCGATATGCCATAAACAGTAACAATAAGTCTCACAATGGAGACGTTGCTGGTTTTCGCTCGAGCAAATCAATGAACAACAGAAAGACAGTGCTACAGTGATAGTGCTAATCTCTGGTGTCTGAAGCATGACCTTGTTTCTGATTGTCCTGTGGTTAGGGAAGGTCACAATGGACATTGTCAGAAATTTGGCCTGAACTCCCTGCAACAATGACTCTAATTCTGAGTCAGAAAATCAATGTGTTTGTTCTCCCCACAACTAAATACATATGTCCTAATTATGAAATAATGGTTTATTTGGAAGTGTCCCGCGTGCCCTTTTGGGTCAGTTGTCCTCTGATGTCTCCATAAGTTTTCTCTCTGGCCCCATAATGGCATTTCATGTTCCCTGATCACAGTTCTGCCCGTGCATCTAACAGTTCTTAAAATAGCTAACTTCTTCCCTTTCCCCTAGTGTACAGTTATTTTTGTAAAAGTCTGAAGTAACCTTTGGGGGAAGGATCAGGGGAATATCTATTGTACACACCTATAGTGCTCTTAGTATCTCTTCTCAAGGCATCCTGGCCTTCCTCTTTTGAGGGTTTTGTAAGTCTTTGAACTTATTTTCGTGGGAAAACTGGAGAGCAAACTAGATTTTTTTGCTGTCGTGGTTGATGTCACCCTATTACTTGTTCCCTTTTTACAGTTATACTTGAAGACCACTTTTCTTGCAGTTTCTCTGAGACCTACGTATTATTGCTGCTGTTCATTACTATGAATTCCACAATTCTATTGATATTGGGGTAGCAGGAAACTTTTTTATGTATAGCCAAGATGCTGACACTCTCTAAGCAACCCCAGCCCCTCAGATACAGGCAAGACTGGCGGATTTCTCATCACCTCTCTGAGGATTGTTTCACTATGGGTCTTTTTTGGGACTATAGTGTGAATATATATATATATACATATATATATACACAAACATATACACACATCGTGAACCAGAGGAACATCTTAAAGAGAGATCATTTCTTAGTTCCTATTGAGGCTTATCTTTTCCCTATTACTCCTTTTTCTTAAATAAAGACATTATTATTGTTATCCGATGGAATGATATTTTAAATTTGTACTCCTCTATGAGATTAAGTTCCAACCCCCAGGGATGAATTCTGTGATTCTCTAAAATTAACTTATTTTCAAAACTATAATATACCTGTCAGTTTATCTAGGAACTTAAATGTCCATCTAATGAATGCCTCTCAGAATTTCTCGGTTCATTCCTCGGTACTTGATTCATTCCCATGTCTATCTTATATCTTTTTACCGAGAACATTATTGTCCCAAAACTTTGATGAGCCTTTCCAGGAGTTGATTAGCATGGGTCAAGACGCCCAGCTAAGTGTGATTTTTTTCCTTTGGCTTTTTTTTTCTTTGGACCATATCCTACAGTGCTCAATGCTTACCACTGGCTCTGCACTCTGCTTTCACACCTGAAAGGGCTCAGGAGACCGTATGGGGTATCAGGATTTAACCCAATCTGGCCAAATACAAGACAAAGGCCTACCTGCTCTTTTGTATCTCTATCCACGAGAGTGCAATTTTTATCCTTGTAAAGTATTTGCCTCCCACCCCTGAAATATTTAGATTTTTATCCTTATGTTTGAAATCTAGAAATTTTCTAATTTTCCTGAGAGTTCTTCATATTGGGTTAGATGTTCAATATAATGGGTATGTTGGTTAAATATTGAGTCAAGGGTCTTATGAATTCCCTGAAAATTTTCTTGCATTGCTCGAGCGGGCCCAGTAACGTCTCCATTGGAGACTTTGTTGTTACTGTGTCTGGCATATCGAATACTCTCGGTGGCTTGCCGGGCTCTCTGAGAGGGGCGGAGGAATCGAACTCGGGTCGGCCATGTTGGCTGCGTGCAAGGCAAACGCCCTACCGCTGTGCTATAGTTTCCAATATTGGCATCACTCTACTCAAATTTTTTTCTTCAAGAACGTCCTTAAGACCCTGATCCTTTACTTTCTTCTGTTGTCATTTCTCTAGAAAATTTATCATTTCTCTTTCAATGTCATCTTCAAAATTTTCTTTTTTCTTTCATTTCTTTTTAGATTCAGGCAAATTATTCTCTCTCTACTTTTTGAACATTTTTTGTTTGTGGTGTCTGATTTGAGTTGGCTGTTTTTCCATAGAGACCAGAGCGTCCCTTTGGGAACCCTAATTCAATGACCCCCTCAAGAGAGCTAAGTCAGATTACTTTGGCAAAGCTTCTTTGTTTACCTGCTCTGGTACATGCAGTGGTAATTAGATTCTTTCAGAGTTTATGGTCTCTTTTGTCTTGTAGATGTTTAATTTTCTTTTTTCTTTTGTTTCCTTTTAAAAATCACATTCTTAAAAAAAAAGAATGCTTTCTGTTTTAATTTTCTTTTTCCTGGACAAGTATTTCAGAGAATCTCTTGCACTTACTGCTGCCTTTCAAAATAAGGAATTCTCTTTAAGTCACTAGTATTCAAAGTTCCACCCAATTATAATACATGATCTTCTGAAACATGCTTTTGCTTTATGGGGAATGCCACATGTGATGGTGCTTAGGACTCACTCTTAGCTCTGTGCTCAGGGATCTGTCGTGGAGGATTGGCCATGCCTGGTGCCTGGGATTCAACCTGGTTCACCTCCATTCAGGGCAAGCACCTTACCTGCTGCCCTATCTCTCCATCCTCAATCTTCCTGAACACTTTGTCAATATATTGGAAATTGGCTGGATTTAACTCTCTTCTGTGACAGTTTTCGATCAATTGGACAGCTTTCTACCTTCCTTCTGTTTGCATGAAGTTTTTAGTTCTCTCTCTCTCTCTCTCTCTCTTTCTCTCTCTCTCTCTCTCTCTTATTTTACCTAACAATAGCCAGGAAAGTTTAGGGAAGGAAATGGAGTGATTGTGGGCTGAGATGTCATAATGCATTTTTAAAAATAAATTTTATTAGTGAAACACCATGAGGTACAGTTGTAGACTTACAAATTTTTGTGCTCGGGTTTCAGTTATACAATGATCAAGTAGCCATCACTCCACCAGTGCCCATCCTCCACCACCATGGGTCCCAGTATCCCTCCCACCTCCTATCCCCCCCGCATCCCACCCTGCCTCTGTGACAGGGCATCGTTTTTGTTATCTCTCTCCTTTTGGGTGTTGTGGTCTGCAAAAGAGGCATTGAGTGGCAATCATGTTTGATCTAGAGTCCACTATCCGCATGCTTCTCCCATCCTGGGAGGATCCTCCCAACACCTTTTATTTGGTGCTCCCTTCTCTATCTAAGCTCCCCTTTCCCCTAGTATGTGTTGGCTGGCCTTCAAGTCATGGAGCAAAATTCCTGTTACTAATCTCAGCCATTCCTGGGTGTTAGTCTCCCGTTTTGTTGCTTTATGTTCCCCAGATGAATGCAATCTTTCTGTGTCTATCCCGCTCTTTCTGACTCATTTCGCTTAACATGATACAGTCCATGTAGTACCACTTGTATGTAAATTTCATGACTTCATCTTTTCTAACATCTACATAGTACTCCCTTGTGTAAATGTACCAAAGTTTCTTTAATCAGTCATCTGTTCTCAGGCACTCAGGTTACTAGATCTGGCAGTAGCTTCAATTGATTTACAAGTTTCTTAAAGTTTAGGGATCCTAATGTCTCAGAGAGAGACTCTATGGGGCTCCTGATCTTTGATTTATGTCCATGGATGAGGCGCTAGTTCAGTTTAAGCTTTTGTTCCTGACGAAGGAGTTGATTACAACTTTGTTTATCTTCACTATGCAGATTGGGGCAAATGACCCCCAGGTCCCACCCTCCCCAGGAACATTTTATCCAGACAGCTTCCATGAATGAAAGAGTTCAGGGTGCGAATCTGATCTGGTACTGTGCATTTTATTTTACTTTTGTTTTTGTCTTTTGGGTCACACCTGGTGATGCTCAGGGGTTACTCCTGGCTCTGCACTCAGGAAATACTCCTGGTAGTGCTAAGAAAAACATATGGGATGCTGGGGATTGTCTATGTGCAAGGCAAACAAATCCCCAATGGCTGTACTATCTCTCTGGCCCCAAGATCTGGTACTGTTTAACAAGTTGATGTAGGCACTACAATTGGTCTTCATTAAACAACAGTCAGACATGAGCCACTGGTTCTATGGACTGACATCAAAGCATTAAACATACTTTAAAAACATTTACCAATGTATTGACTATTGTAGACGCCATTGGGCTACACTAGCACATGACAGGGACAAATGGAGACATTACTGGCACCCGCTCAAGCAAATCGATGATTAACAGGAAGTCAAGTGATCAAATGATCAAGTGATTGACTATTATTGTATACTGAATTACATAAGAATTATAAGTGAATCTATTGACTTTCCTGTTCTTTCAGCAAGCTCAGATCAAAAAGAAGCCGTTTATAAAAGCACACAAGATTCCTAACATGGTTCCAGAGACCAAAACTGCTTATTTGCAAGAAGCACCGACATTCAGGGCTGCAGTGTCCCCTGTAGACCCCACATTGTCAGTCTCAGGCTAGCATCTCTCTTGGGTGGGTCTTGGTGGGAATACTTCTATAACTGTTGGCTAAAATGTCATGGTTGAGAAGAAGCCTGTTGACTTCTCTCCATTATTTCTGGTCCCCCCATCCAAGTGTCATTGCTATGTGTAATTTTTCACGTGGCTATGCCCATCCTAGTGCCGTAGAACCTGAAGCTGTCACTCAAACGTTGTCAGCTGGTGAGGAGGAAAGCCAGTGCGTAATGTATTTTTAGAACAAGACCAATTGTGGTTTTGAGAACGCTCATAGTGATAAGAATCACAGGAAAGAACAAGAAGCTAAGTTGCTTTTGCCCACTCTTCCAAAATTAACGAATGTAAGCAATTTGAGACAAGCGGGGAGAAAAAATAAAGTTACTAAAGGAGACATTCCAGAGCCTGTTTTTTCTCCTAACCACTAAAGAACAAAACATCTCTTAATAACGTATTTATCTCTACAGGGAAGATTGCTGCTCTTACTGCAGAGGAAAGTGGTTTTTAAAATAATTAAACTTTTTGTTTCTGAATTGCTTTCGCATTTCAGAAAAATGGCAAATATTCGCATTGAGTCCCTATATACCCTTCAACAAGTCTTTACTCTGACACGTTTCCACAGCTCAGAGCCGCGCTGGTGCCTGGCAGTGCCCACTCCCTGCGTGCAGCAGCTGCTGGTTTGTTGGTGTTGCTTGTGCTTTTCCTGTCCTGGTGCCTTCTCTGGAACCGCACACTGGATTTTGCTGTTGTGTCTTCTTAGCACCCACTGGTGCGAGCAAAGTTCTTGGATGTCCTTTCTTATGACCTGGGCAGTTCTGTGAATTCCTCTCGAGTATTTTGTACCACGTCCCTCAATTTGTGCTTATAAGATTTTCATCTCATCGTTGGACTGGATTTTTCTCTAATTTCACACCACAAACATGAAGAGCCCTGAACACCAACTCTTATTTTTTTTTAATTTTTAAAATTTTTTTATTAGTGAGACATCATGAGGTAAAGTTGTAGACTTACAAATTTATTCAGCTCCCATTTGACCCAGCAATACCACTCCTGGGAAGATATCCCAGAGAGGCAAAAAAGTGTAGCCGGAGCGACATCTGCACTTGTTTGTTCATTGCACCACTCTTTACAATAGCCAGAATCTGGAAAAAACCTGAGTGCCCGAGAACAGATGACTGGTTAAAGAAACTTTGGTACATTTACACAATGGAGTACTATGTCACTGTCATTGTCACTGTCCTCCCGTTGTTCATCGAATTGCTCGAGCGGGCCCAGTAACATCTCCATTGGAGACTTCTGTTGTTACTGTGTTTGGCATATCGAATACATCACGGGTAGTTTGCCAGGCTCTGCTGTGTGGGCAAGATACTCTTGGTAGCTTGCTGGGCTCTCCAAGAGGGGTGGAGGAATCAAACTTGGGTCGGCCATGTTGGCTGCGTGCAAGGCAAACGCTCTACCGCTGTGCTATCGCTCCAGCCCGGAGTACTATGTAGCTGTTAGAAAAGATGAAGTCATGAAATTTACATACATGTGGTACTACATGGAAAGTATTATGTTTAGCGAAAGTATCACGAGTCAGAAAGAGAGGGATAGACATAGAAAGATTGCATTCATCTGGGGGACATAAAGTAACAAAATAGGAGACTAACACCCAGGAGTGGCTGAGATTAGTACCAGGAATTTTGCTCCGTGGTTTGGAGGCCAGACACACATACTAGGGGAAAAGGGAGCTCAGATAGAGAAGGGAGCACGAAACACCAACTCTTTACCAAAGTTTCACCCTCTGAGCTGACTCATTCCATAAACAATCTTGCTTCATCTTGATTTCCTTGCTGTGCAGGGCTAGGTATTCTCACTATTAAGTTCCTGTTTCTTATTCTTCCTGACTATTATTTGGAAACCAAGAAAGTTCTTAATGTATTATTTGAAATTAGCAAAAGGTTTAAAGAAGCAGCCATATGAAACTGAATAGCTCTTATCTGGGAGAGCTGGGCTGGTTAACCCTCAGGACTGGTACCCTACAATCATTCCTCCAGGGGAAAAATGCATGAAACTTCAGGCTCCAACTTCTGTGCTGCTGAGGACATAGTTTTTCTATGGAAAGCATGACAACTTCTTTTCCATTTTCCCATCACAATTTACACCAGATATTCTGTTTTCTGTCTTTACTGTGCCAAATTGTGGTTCTTGGAGCACTGAGCCCTTGCAAGAAGTCAACATTTCATGAGAAAAAAAAAATTCACCTTGAAATAAATCTGCAAAACATAGGTTAAAAGGTTAACAGATTTTTTTTGCACAGAACTTTCACATGTCTTAAAACATTAAAATTTGTTAAAAATGCTTACTCCAGAGAGTAGAGTTTAGGGACCTTTTCCTGAAATAAGTAGACTCACTCAAAGAACTAAAATAATAGTGCAATTCAGGTTGAAGTTGCAACATAGGGCACAGAAGACTGAGTGTTCTTATGTCCTTCCATTCCAATTGTAGAGTTCACTTGTACAGATCATGTTCATCTTATACTCGGCTCCACTGTATTTTAAAGAAACAGACTGTTTGTTCAAATAGATTTTTGGATCATCACAAAATTAAGTAGAAAATAATTTGCACTTTCTCTACCAACACCTTGCTGCCTGTCCCCAATTGCCAACATCTTACACTCAAGCAAAACATTCATGACAATGACAGGCCTACCGCAATGCTTCTTTGGGCTCTCAAATCAGTATTTTGTGTTATGTTTTACTCTTGGTGGTGGACATTCTGTGGGCTTTTATGTTGCACAACCACCTAATTATAAGATTACACAGAGTGGTTTTACTGTCCTAAAATACTCTGTACTCTGACCATTCTTCTCTCCTTTCAAACCATAAGAACCACTGATTTTTTTTAAAAAGTTTCTCTCTATATAGAGTTGATTTCAAAACATCATATACTAATAATCCTATGTATCACTCTCATAATGACTTCTTTCTCTGAGTAACATTAAAATTTTTCCCATCCTTTTTATAGCTTTATAACTCATTTCTTTTTAGCTCTGAATAATCTATCTTTTGAATATGCCATAGTTTATCTGTAAACTCTGGGAGAAAGTCTTGGTTACTTCTAAGTTTTGGCAATTGCAAAAAAACATTCATTTTTAGCTTTTGTTTTTGAGTGTAGGCTTTTACTTAATCTGCTTCAATACCAAAGATCATAATTGCTAAATCATATGGTGAGAATATGCTTAGTTTTGTGGAAACCACTAAGCTATTTTCTAAAGTGGTTGCACAATTTTACATTACTAAATATAGGGAGAGTGAACTTCTTTATTATCTGTTTATTATATCCATGTTAGCACTTGGTGTTGAATTTTTACCGTTATGATAGATATTTAGAGTGATCTCATTGTAATTTTAATTTAATAGTAATATATGGTGTCATATATGCCACCTGACAGTAGCTAGACAGTTACACCCACCAACTGCCGTGTAACCCCAACAACGGCCAGGATCCGGAGATTATCACACTCAGTTCCCGGGAGAGAACAAGGCAGAGTCTCCTACCCTGTGCCTGACTGTCCCCACCAGGGCCCAACAGCTGAAGACCTCCGGGACCCAGCCAAGGCCATGCTGGGACCACTCTTCACACACTTGGATGAGCCTCACACATAAAAGAACTGGCAGAGGAACCCAGGTGTGTGAGACCCGGGGCTGAGATCTCCAAGCCTGCACGGTTTGGGACTGGACCTGCCAGTAGCTAGACAGTTACAGCCACCAACTGCCATGTAACCCCAACAACGGCCAGGATCCAGAGATTATCACACTCAGCTCTCGGAAGCACGCGGCCGCATTTGTGGCCGCATGACATCTTATCATCTCATTCCTACTTTGGACAAACTGGCAGGCTACTGAATGTAACCTGCCCACAAGGCAGAGTCTGGCAAACTCCCCGTGGCGTACCCAATATGTCAAATACCAATAACAATGAAGGGTCTCATTCTCCTAACTCTGAAAGAGCCTTGAATATGGCACTTTTCTTAAAAATCTCAGGGTTAGGACGAAGGAGACGTTACTGGGGCCTGCTTGAGGAAATCGACAAATAACAGGATGGTTGTGATTGTGATATGGTGTTGAGTACTTTTCATGTGCTTATTTTCAATGCGTGTGTGTGTGTGTGTGTGTGTGTGTGTGTGTATCTTTAATGAAGTGTCTTCTCAGGTTTTATGTGTTTTTTCTAAAACCAGGTGGGGCAAATTTTTACTTGTTCACTCTTAAGAGTGTTTTGTATACTCTATATGAAAGTAATTTATCAAGTATGATGTTAGAAAAAGTATCTTCAGTTTTTGGCTTATCTTCTAAAATTCTTGGTCCTGTCTTTCCTAGCTCAGCACAGTAAACCTTAATGAAGCCCAGATTATCACTACTTTCTTTCATGTATAATATCTCTCATGTCGTTTCTAAATAATCACCATACCTGACTGTTATTCTCTAGGGGAGTCAAAGCATTGCTTTTCACAGTTAGGTTTACAATCCATTTTGATTCATTTTTTTGAAGGATGTGAAGTCTGTGTCTCTGTTAATTTTTTGTTGTTATTCAAATAATCAATTGTATCAGCACCATTTTTAAAAAAAGATACTCTACCCTATTTCACCACTTTGTTGCCTTGTTATAAACAGTTAGGGACCAGTTGACTATTTGTAGGTCTATTTCTGGGTTCTATGATGGTCTTCTATTTATCTTCCTTCTGAATATTACATTGGCTTCATTACTGAAGTTACTCAAGGGCTGGAGCGATAGCACAGCGGTAGGGTGTTCGCCTTACAAGCGGCCAACATGGCCGACCCGAGTTCGATTCCTCCGCCCCTCTCGGAGAGCCCGGCAAGCTACCGAGAGTATTTGATATGCCAGACACAGTAACAACAAAGTCTCCAATGGAGACGTTACTGGGCCCGCTCGAGCAAATCGACGATCAACGGGAGGGCCTTTACCTTTACCTTTACTGAAGTTACTAAGTTTAAGTAATATCTGTCTCCCAAATTTATTCATTTGTTTCAACTTTTTGTTGCCTGTTTGTTTCTTTTGCCTCTCTTTATAAGTTTGTGAGAAAGTTTGTCAATATCAATGATGCTCTTGGGTTTAATTGGGAATTTCATTGAATCAATAGGTCCAGTAGGAAAAAGGACAATCATCTACATATCCATGAGTATGGGTCCTCTACTTATGTACTTCTTTTCTTATACTATTCACCACCTATTTCTAGTTTGTAAGTTTTTCACAAACGCATCCACACAAATACACATAAATATGGTGTGGGGGTGACACACATTCAGCAGTGCTAGGGGATTACTTCTAGTGTTGTCCCTGGGGTTTCTACTTTCAGTGCTTGGGGATCATATGATGTTGTGGGTTAAACTTGGGGCTTTCCCATGCAACACATGAACTCCAGTCTTTGATCTATATCGCTGACTCTGTGTGTGTGTGTGCCGATGATTTATACGTAAGCATTTATTAGGGGGATGGAAACATTAATGGCATTGTACTTTACATTTCAAATTCTATTTACTCCTTGTTGATATAGGAAAATAACTGCCTACTTTTAAATAAATCATTTAGGTGTCAGAGAGACAGTTAAAAATATACAAGTACTAACAAGTTTTAGGTGTGCACTGTACTGTAGCACTGTCTTCCCATTGTTGATCGATTTGCTCAAGCAGGAACCAATACTGTCTCCATTGTGAGACTTGTTACTGTTTTTGGCACACTGAATATGCCACAGGGAGATTGTCAGGCTCTGCTGTGCAGGCGGAATTCTCGGTAGCTTGCTGGGCTCTCTGAGAGGGACGGAAGAATCGAACCCGGGTCGGCCACATTCAAGGCAAACGCCCTACCCGCTGTGCTACCGCTCCAGCCCTTTAGGAGTGCATCAGTAAATAATAACTTTACAGACTGCATTCCGTTCCACACTAAGAGCTTCTCTTTCATCAAAGAATTATCCCCTTTCAAATGTTTAACACTCTCTTTTTCCCCCATATGTTTTTTTTTCTCTTTTAACTACTAACTGGTCTTATAGGCCATAGATTTATCTCTGTTTTATAAGTTCATTTATTTCATTTTAAATATACACAGTTTTGTAATGAAATCAGACAGTTTTTCTTTCTCTGACTCATCTCAGAAGCATATACTAAGTCCCAACCTTCTTTTTGTGTGGTTGCCCGTTCACATGCCCACCCGCAAGCATGGGTTGAGGGACTCAGGCTCAGCTATGCCGAAGAAACAAGCAGAACAAGGAGAACTCTAAAGCAACATTTATTTCTGTCACTCTCTCTTACGCCCTTATTCCGCCCGCCTCCCCATCCTGGCAGCCCCATTTCAGGGATAAAAGTGCTTCATGTTTTGTGGGCATATCAGCCCCGCTGCAACGTGGCACCATCATGTGTTTGAATGCCTAAGGGAGGGCCGAGGTTGAGGCAATCTGTCTCTGAGGGGTGTGGGATTCCTGAGAAGATTCCTCCTCCTTCCGTGCTGGAGTCTTCCCACAGCCGTTGGACAGGGGACAATGTGTCCCCATGCAACCCCTCACCCTCCAAAAGCTTTCAGTTCTTTATAGATGATTAATATTCCATTATGCATATATACCATATTTTAACATATCAATTAATTAATCAAACAGTATGTAGGCTGTTTACGACTCTTGGCTCTCTTGTAAATTCTATTGCAATATTGTTTCATAGAATCTTGCTATAATCACTTATTAATTCCCTGAGATTTTTATTTTTAGGAGGGTGGTAGCATAGCACTGTAGCACTGCCCTCCCATAGTTCATCGATTTGCTCTAGCGGGCCCAGTAACATCTCCATCGTGAGACTTGTTGTTACTGTGTTTGGCATATTGAATGCATCCCGGGTAGCTTGCCAGGCTTTGCCAGGCAGGCGAGATATTCTCATTAGCTTGCCGAGCTCTCCAAGAGGGGAGGAAGTTTCAAAGCAAAATATTCTTACCTACCTTCATACAATGATGTATGATTTTCAGAAGTATGGTAGACAGATGGAGCTCTGTATCTGATTTCATGATTTTGACTGAAAGAAAACTCAAATTTAAGTAAGTAATTAAAGACATAGAGAAAATCAATAGTGCTGCTGGATTTTGGTCCAGATGAAATTCTTCAGATTTTGTAAATGCAGTGAAAACCTGTTTTTCTTTTCTCTTTGACCTATATGAACCATGGCAAAAAAATGTTCTGTTAAGCTTATTTATAGTACATTTTAATTGAGAGAACATTGAATTATAACATGTACATTTCAGATTTATATAATTTTAATGCCAAAGCAAATATTCATGATATTCATGCCCTTGAATATTGTGAAAGTATGCTTTAAACTTGTGATCCATTGATTTTGACATTAAAACAGCTTTCAAATTTTTCAATTAAATATTGTTGTAAGGGAGTTTCATGAGACACAGGCATGTGCTACTCAAAGAGGGAGAATTGGGAATCTTGATTATAGAAGTTGAAGACTGAAAGTCCAACTAGTACCCAAAAGAACGTGTGGTCCCCAGAGCAGTCAGGGATAAGTTCATAAAGACAAAACAATCACATCCTAGACAGATAATGGATGCAACAGATAAGGAACTGCAGGAGATGGGATCAGCAGAGCAATTTATGGAAGCAAAATAAGCCAGTTAATGGTTAAGCTGGCTTATGGTCAAGAAAATTGGCTTGCGGTTATGGGGGATGATCGTAATGGGGAGTTGGTGATTTGGGGAGACGAACAGTTTGCTCATGGGCTGTACTTGTTAATGGGTCACTCCTGACCCCTGGAACAATGGGCAGGAGTTCCCTTTCTGCTGACAGGCTGCAGGGAATAAAGATGAGTTCCTGTGTCAGGAGTCCTCAGCACAATATGGAACAAATGTTTATTAATCCCTTTCATTTTCTCAGTGTTGTATTGAGAGATTCTTACCGTATGTTTGAAATTTGAAAATATTCATATAATTGGTCATAAAAACTAATATCAAATTTTCTCTTTTGTTCTCTTTCCTCTCAAGGAAGAAATCCCATGTTGATGAATGCATTTCCCTTATAAAGACATCTACATATTTTAACTTTAAGGTTGCTAAAACTTAGTTCTTTAAACATGAAAAGGATTAGTTATAGTCAGTATTTTAACTTGCAAAGCATGTTTGTGGAAAGGAGAGGATGAGAACCTATTTCAGAGTGTAGGATTTTTCTCTTTGAGCTTCAGAGATAATTCAAGGATTTTATTTTCACTTTAGGGGTAACTGACAGAGAAGAAATTCAATTCATTGCTTAGGATTAAGAAGGCCAAATTAATGATTTAAAGGAAAGAAATGAGAACATGATGATATAGTGCTGAAATGTGCATTTGCGGGTTTCTTTCATCTAGAGGGATCAACAGAAAATGCAAATCTCATAGAGAAAAGCTTCTTCAAATACTGCTTAAATATCCTTAACAAGTATCCTATATGCCAAACATTGAACTTCTACTATTGGTCATAGACTAACCAATATTGCAATATGTATGCCCATGTTAACAAAAACAATTGTTTTTTTTTTCAAGAATAAAAATATTCTTTTTTTCCTTTATTGATTTTTTAAATTGAATCACTGTGGAATCCAGAATTACAAAGCTGTTTGTGGTCGGGTTTCAGTCATACCATGTTCCAATATCCGTCTTCCACCAGTGTGTATTTCCCACCACCAGTGTCCCCAGTAGGTATCTCTCCTGTCCCTCCCCGACCACTAGTTTGACTCTATGGCAGGCACTTTGTCTCTCTGTCTCTCTCTCTGTCTCTCTATCTCTCTGTCTCTCTCTCTTTCTCTCTGACCATTATGGTTTGCAATACAGATACTGAGAGGCCATGTGTTTGGTGCGTCATCCACTTTCAGGACACATCTCCCATCCAGATTGATCACTTCCAACCATCACTGTCATAGTGGTCCCTTCTCTATCTCAGCTGCCCTCTCTCGCAGCACTTGAGGCAGGTTTCTGACCATTCTCCTGGCCCTTGTTTCTATTCTTTGGATACTAGTCTTATGCTATGATTTTTCATATCCCACAAATAAGTGCAATCATTCTATGTCTGTCTCTCTCCGACTCATGTGCTCAGCATGATACTCTCCATATCCATTCATTTACAAGCAAATTTTATGACTTCAGCTGTAGTTTTCCTAACAGCTGCATAGTATTCCATTATGTCGTTGTACCAAAGTTTCTTTAACCAGTCATTTGTTCTCAGGAACTTAGGTGGTTTCCAGATTCTGGCTACTGTGACCAAGGCTTCAATGAACATACAATTGATGTCATTTCTGCTGTTTGTTTTTGGGCCCCCAGAGTATATTTCTAGAAGTGCTATTGCTGGGAAAGCAATTGTTTTGTTGTTGGTGTTGTTGTTTGTTTTTTAGAGTGAAATGTTTCCCATCATAGTGGATTTTTTTTTTTTGCTTTTTGAGTCACACCTGGCTATGCACAGGGGTTACTCCTGGTTCTGCACTCAGGAATTATTACTGGCAGTGCTTAGGGGATCATATGGGATGCTGGGAATCGAACCCAGGTCGGCCGCGTGCAAGGCAAACGCCCTACCCACTGTGCTATTGCTCCAGCCCCAAGCAATTGTTTTTGAAAGCCTGTATAGTTAGACACGGAACTACTTTAAATTATCATTATCATCTAAAAAATCAATTATTGGGCACCGGAGAGACAGTACAGTGGGTATGGTACTTGTATTGCATGTATAAAATGTATACATGCTGGGCTCTCCGAGAAGGGTGGAGGAATGGGGCCTCTCACCATTTTATACAGATCCCTGGCGTCTTGTATAATCCTCCTTGCCCCACGACAAGTGATCCCAGAGCCAGGAGCATAAACCCTGAGTGCCACTGAGTGTGTCTTCCCCCAAAATAAACAAAAATAAATATCAGTAATTAATGATTTACATTTTCATTTTATGAATGAAATGAGTTTTAAAGTGTCTAAAGATCAGTCAAAAATAGACTTAAGTGTTCTTAAAGTCAACTGGTAAACCTTCTATGATCTTCCAGTTCAGGACATACTAAGCCCTGTTTGTGATTTTTCTTCCTTCCCTTCCCTTATTGTTGTGCAATGACTGGAGTGTGTGGACACTTGGTTCCAGTACTCATCAAGAGAACACACTATTAGTTGTACTCAGACATAGTCTAGTGTAGGGCTCACCTAGTGCCATTACATTGTTCACACATACTCACTGGGGGTCTCATTTCTCTGTGATGCTCTAGAATCACACATTTTTGTGTTCCGGAGATACCACTGCCTTGCTCTGCCTGGAGTTGTGTAAAGCAGAAATGTAGACTGTGCCTAGCACATATGGCCACCACCAGAATCTTAGCCTCTTCGTTGTTATGTTTCCTGCTTCAGAGTTTCTCTAAACCCTTCTGTGTACATTTTTGAAGATGATTTCTTTTTCCCTCTTGTATGCATCCTGATTTAATACAATTTAACATCTCACACAGTTCAAATACTTAGCTAAGTTTTACTGAGTTCAAACCTCCACAGTCATTTCTTATCAGTCAGGGAGCATCAGACCAACCTAATAGCTTTTTCATATCTTTATCTCATGAAAAATCAAAGCTATAAATTTTTCCAATCCAATACTAATTATGTTTTGATTTCCATAAACTCTATCCTGAATGTGACACTTAAATGAACCATCACCAGTTTGGCTCTCTCTGGATAGGTTGGTTAGAAAGAATGAAAAAGCCCCAGTGACTATCAAGGAGGCAAGCTAGCTTAAGAGAAATTCTTATTTATTTATTTATTTATTTATTTACTTTCAGCATCACTGTTCTCTGCACCCAATCATGATGGCTAATATTTAGAACTGTCATACATATTAAGTATAAAACCTGGGATATTTGCATAGCTATGGCTATAGGGTGATAAATAACAAGTATCTCAAATAGATAGCACAGTCCTGTTCTATTCCGGCTTAGGTATACTTTATATCTCGCAAAAGCTTGTTTAAACTAAGCTAAGCTTGTTTTATCTGGAAGCTGTCTTGACTCAGGCATCATTTTCACTATCGGGATAGTTTTCAGTATAAATGTGAAAACAGTAAGAAGTTTATAATTAAAACTACTAGGATGCCTAACTTAAATGATGAGACTATAAAAGTAAAGGTAAAGGTAAAGGCCCTCCCGTTGATCGTCGATTTGCTCGAGCGGGCCCAGTAACGTCTCCAGTGGAACTTTGTTGTTACTGTGTTTGGCATATCGAATACTCTCGGTAGCTTGTAGGTAGCACTGTAGCACTGTCCTCCCTTTGTTCATCAATTTGCTTGAGCGGGCACCAGTAACATCTCCATTGTGAGACTTGTTGTTACTGCTTTTGGCATATCAAATATGTCACAGGGAGCTTGTCAGGCTCGTCATGCAGGTGGGATAATCTCAGTACCTTGCTGGGCTCTTCGAGAAGTATAGAGGAATCGAAGCCAGGTAGGCCACGTGCAAGGCAAACCTCTGTGCTATGGCCCCAGCCCGAAGGTTTGATAAACATCTAAATCTTCCACATTTAACAATAAATCTTACACGTGTATCCCAGCCAAGGGAATATGATCAACCAAACCCTGCACGTGAGGTTAATACATTGTCACCAATTGAAGAAAACAGTCTTGGTTTTCAAAGATACACACATTTGATCAAAGTAAATTTAAAATATTTTCTTGTTATTCGAGTGGGATGGTGCATTACGACAAATGTAAAGTTAAAGTAAGTGATTGCCGCATCTAAAGCACAGTGTGGATGTGTGAAGTCAAAAGAAAAAGGGTAGCTACAGAACTCATATGTGAGAATTATACAGCCACGGGGCTACAAAAGTCCAAAAGTGCCATAGCAAGAGAACAGCTATAGCCACACAATTGAGATGTTGCGGGCAAGAGTGTGGAAAGGAAATGACTTTGGGGTGTGGGGAGGTAGGGAGTGCACTGTTGATGGGTGTGGTGTGAGAATTCTATGCATAAGAAATCATTCTTAACAGTATGGCAAATCACAGCATCTCAATCAATAGCACTGTAGCACTGTCCTTCTGTTGTTCTTCGATTTGCTCTAGCAGGCCCAGTAACGTCTCCATTGTGAGGCTTGTTGCTACTGTGTTTGGCATATCGAATACGTCACGGGGAGCTTGCCAGGCTTTGCCATGCGGGTGAGATACTCTTGGTAGCTTGCTGGGCTCTCCGAGAAGGGTGGAGGAATCAAACCTGGGCCAACTGAGTCGGCCGCGTGCAAGGAAAACGCCCTACTGCTGTGTTATCACTCCAGCCCTATCTTATGGTAAGTCAAGAAATAAACAAGTAAAATCTGGTAAGGAGCAAAAAAATTTAAAAAAATAAATGAAAGAATTCTATCTTAAAGTAGTTTAACATAACCCACAATACAAACATTTATCATAATCCCAACAGATTCTTTTGTGCTTGCTGGCTTATTAAGTAAAAAGACTTTTTTTTTTACCAGGTAAAGAGTCTTACTAACCAAAATTCTAATTGTTGTTCTCAAATTAATGCCTTATATACGGGAGGCTGGAGTGATAGCACAGCGGGTAGGGCATTTGCCTTGCATGCTGCCAACTTGAGTTTGATTCCCAACATCCCATATGGTCCCCTGAGCACCACCAGGGATAATTCGTGAGTTCAGAGCCAGGAGTAACCCCTGTGCATCACCAGATGTGACCCAAAAAGCGAAAAAAAATCAATAAACAAATTTAAAAAAATAAAGCATAGTGTGGAGTGTTAACAGTTAAAAGGGCAGCCAATGAAGGATGTGCTGATATTTCTGATCCGCATGGGTCTGGGAAATGGGGAAATGATGTCTTGTTGATTTGAGAACAATAACAAAATGATGCCCATGCACTCTGGATCTCCAGCTCAAAGTAAGGGTTTTACTAATTTAAATTTTTTTTTAGATGGTCATCAGGAGCTGAATTTCATTACTGTGATATAATCTCTGATAAGTATGAAGTCTCATACACCTAGAAGCTCCTTAACTAAGGCAAATATTTTCTTTCCCATCTCTCCAGGAAAAAAGGATTTCATCAGACTGAACGATGTACATTCTTCTTAATGCTGGAACTACATTTTAAAATCAGAGTAGTGCATAAACATTTCAGTTATTTTCCACTTTATTGACTCCTAAACAGATATGTTCCTTGTAATAGATTTCTTAAAAGTATTTAAATGACAAAAGCCCCCAATTTCTTGGGTGTTTCTATACATTTTATTTTATCTAAATGACAAATTGTTTTATGCAAATTGCAAACTCATTCACTGAGCTTGTTCGCTAAATGCCGACATCTATGTGTCATAATAATTTCTTCCTCATAGTGCTTAAAAATCTATCAAATCAATGTACAAATGAAGGAATTACCATCTCCTCAACAAGACATGAATTAAAAACGTATGTCATAAATGCTGTTGGAAATATTCTAAGGAGTAGAAACCAAATCTTTATTTCTGCGAATGAAGCGCTAGTACAGGGTTAGGGTGCTTGCTTTGATGCAGCTGACTTCGGCCTGATCTCAGGCACCGTGTCCAGACTCCCAAGCACCACCTGGAGAGATTCTGATGTGCAGAGTACAGAGGAAAGCCTGAGTAACCCATGGGGTGGCCTATAAACACACAAAATGATTGTTTCTCAAAAAGGATTTTGCCCTGCCCTTCTGTAATCCATTTACCAATTATTGTAATAATTTAACAATTATTGCAATTGTTGACTGAAAGTCTATTCTGAGAATAATAATATTCTGAGAGTATCCTTGGAATATTAATCATTAATGTCTTTCTATTCACTAGGAATACAAAATCGGCATTGTCACAGGTCCTTCATGGCATAGGAAAACTTTATAATTTTTAATGGGAGAGCTGAGTATCTCCAGGATTAAAGAGGAAAAATAAATTTAATTTGATTAACACAGAGAAGAATGATCAAAAACAGTTAAAAAAATTCAGAGTTTTCCATTCAAAATATTGATGGTTTTATTTCTTATGACATAAAAGCACAAAGAGATCTTAATTCTATCCTCATGAGATATAGAAAACTTTATAATAATTGCGACATGCCAAAAAAGGCATGTGCTATGGTAAAGGCAAAAAGAGAGAAAATATCACAGGCAGAACATTTTCTGAAACGTGCAATAGGGCCCTTTAATTCTCAAATATTACTACACTGTGACCCATATTCACCACATAGTTGAGATCTGGAGTTTAGAGAAAACAGATGCAAAGATTCAAATTATTTTATAAATCACATAAATTATTTGTGAGCAATTTCAGATACAAGCTAGTATGTTAGGTTTTGGAATATTGAAATATTTAAATTTCCCCATCAGATTTCATCATCCCCAGCACAGAAAATAGGTAAATAAATGTTCGGTATCACTTTGTATGACTGAAACTCAAACATGAAATCTTTGTAAGTGTAGCTTACAGTGATTCAGTAAAAAAAAAAAAATTCTTTAATAAGTGATGCACGCTGCATTAGTAGTGATTATGACAGAGTGGACACTTAGCGTCCGGAACTTTACTAAAAAGTGAACACAAAAATAGTTTTTTTTTGTTTTTTGGGACACACCTGGTGATACACAGAGCTTATTCCTGGCTCATGCACTCAGGAATTACTCCTGGTGGTGCTCAGGGGACCATATGGGATGCTAGGAATTGAACCTGGGTCGACTGTGTGCAAGGTAAACGCTGTATTATCGCTACATCCCCGAAATTTAGAATGACTCACTGTGTCATGTAAGGGGAAGAGCAAGTTTGGAGGGGACACGTGGAGGTCTAGACCAGGATAAACACAAATTCTCTGCATTTCGAAAGCAGTACATTCAAAACAGGAAAGGAGCTGGTGCAGTTTCTTGGAGGGCTTTCGGGTCATGCTAGGAAGTTTGAATTTTGTCATCAGCAAATGTTAAGTCATTGAAGAGTTTAGTGCAAACAATGACAGAAGCGCAAGTAGACAAGAACAAGGAAGGGCAGATGGCAGCGTAGTGGCGTTGAAGGTAAATCACGAAGGCCTAAATAGAAGGCAGTTGGAGACGGAGAAAAAGAAGGCAGGGGATGTAACAAAAAGAGTCTGTGGAATTTGCACATGTATGCAATTGGACATACATGTGCAAATACACCTGGTAGTGGTAGTTTTGGATTGTTTCCATACTAATAGTTTCCATACTAATAATTAGTAGTTTCCTCACTAATCTAAAAGGCAGAGACAAACAAACAAACAAACAAACAAACAAACAAACTGTCCTCCCATTGTTCATCAATTTGCTCAAGCGGGCCCAGTAACGTCTCCATTGTGAGACTTCTTGTTGCTGTGTTTGGCATATCCAAAACACTCGGTAGCTTGCCAGGCTCTCCAAGAGGGGCGGAGGAATCAAATCAGGCTCGGCCGGGCTGGCTGCACGCAAGGCAAACGCCCTACCGCTGTCCTATCACTCCAGCCCAAAGGCAGAGACATCAATCTCTTATTTTTACATTAAATGAATAGCAAACTCTTAGCATTTGTTTATGTTGCTGTCCACATAGTTATTCAAACTGGGACTAAGCAGACTCTGGTGAAATAGCAAACACCAGAGTCACATCGGGGCCAGCTTAGCATCACTGAGGTAAAGCTTTCCTCTCTGGGTGCCCCGCGGTGTTAACAGAGGCACTTAGGTACCCAGGCCCGTTGTTCTGGCAGGTTACCTGGGAGGGCTCATGACGAGGACAACAGGACTATAGAACTGGATGAAAATGAGTATGAGGTTTAGTGTGTTAATACTGTAGCACCTAACAGTTATACTTGGGTTGGTGACACTCAATTGATTCCCACAATATAGGTTGAATGGGTTTGTGCATCAGTTGAACTGGGAACGCATGAATGGTTGGATGGTGCAAATCAGCAAAAGCTGCATCAGTGAGAACGGTCAATCAATGAGCCTTCGGTCTCGAAGAGATTCGACTGGAAACGTGAGACTCATTTCTGTCTTACGAAAGTCACTCCATGTACAAAGACACCGAAATTCTTACCTTCCCAAGGAGTGGAAAGTTCTGGCCTGGGACCCTGGGAAACTGTGGGTTATCTCTCTGAAAATGTCCTTTTAATTTTTTTTAATTGTTAATACAGAGTCTCCTGCCCCCACGCCTGGCTGTCCTCGCTGGGGCTCCTTGGAGGGGAGAGGGTTGAGTTTCCCTCCCCGCCCCGACCAGGGCTCTGGCAGCCAAAGACCTCCAGAACCAGCCACCACCATGCTAAGACCACTCTCCACACACATGAAGGTACCAGCAGAGGAACAAAGGCATGCGGGTCCGGGGCTGACATCTCCAAGCCTACTCGGATCAGAACTGAGCATCCTCCACCCAGATCCTCCAAATTCCAGTAGGCAGGGGTCACACCCACTAACTGGCTCCCTGGCGCCGTGTAATCCCATCAACGGCCAAGACTCAGAGATTATAAAACCCAGCTCCCAGAAGCACGTGGCCACATTCGCAGCAGCATGACATCTTATTATCTCATTCTTGCTTTGGACAACCTGGCAGGCTACTGAGTGTAGCCTGCCCATGCAGCAGAGTCTGGCAAACTACCCGTGGCATACCCAATATGCCAAATACCAGTAACAATGATGGGTCTCATTCTCCTAACCCTGAAAGAGCCTTGAACATGGCACTTTTTATAATCTCAGGGCTAGGACGAAGGAGACGTTACTGGTACCTGCTCGAGGCAATCAACTGTTAAGTGGGATTGGTAGGGTTGTGGGTGTTTCTATAGAATGCAAAGGGATGAAGTGAAATATCCTTTTCTATTTATTCTGGTTTACTCCATGTAAAATTATGCTATGCTGAGTCAAGCTTAAATTTCAAAGAAATATACAATTCTTTTAAACCAGTTACCTCAATGTTAACCTCGGCTTTGACTTTGACCTTAAGTAAGGCCAAAAAAAAAGTTTAAAGAGTTGAAATATTGAAGCAGAGAGAGTCACAGTGTGGTATGATCTGCAACTTTTCTATTCAATTCCTGAGCTCTCAAGGTGGCTGACCATTTGCCAAGACAGACTACTAGCACAGATGTCATTTCATCAAATCGATGTCAATTATTTTTAAGGTATGTTTCATCAGACATCTAGCTGTTTTTTTTTGTTTTTGTTTTTAATATACCATTTTTTGGGCTGGAGCGATAGCACAGAGGGTAGGGCGTTTGCCTTGCACGTGGTGACCCAGCTGAGCCAGGTTCGATTCCTTCACCCCTCTCGGAGAGCCCAGCAAGCTACTGAGAGTATCTCGCCTGGCACAGCAAAGCCTGGCAAGCTACATGTGACATATTCGCTATGCCAAACACAGTAACAACAAGTCTCACGATGGAGATGTTACTGGGCCTGCTCGAGAAAACAGATGAACAACGGGAGGACAGTGACGGTGACAATATACCATTTTTAAAAAGTCAAATCTATTTTAAGAAGAATAGGATTCCTAAAAAGCAATATTTTTAAGTGCTAGACTTACTGTTGAAAATGGGTATGAGGAAATCAAACTTGCTTCATATGCTCAGAAGTCACCGAAGGCCACTGAACTGGTTTCATGCATTTGAAAGTGAACATGAAGTCTGTTGCATTGGCAGTATAAAATATTCATCATGAAATGGGCTGCTTGAAGAATTCATAGATGGTCTAAAGTTGGAGAAAAGGTCTAAAATCAGCTTAACAGATGGAAACTGGCTAAAGTAATTAAGCATTGAGAATTCAATCCCTTTTTACACAGCTGCACAGAATTTTAAAATAGACGCTTGACCAATAAAATCAGGTAAAGAGAGAAACACATTTCTTCTGACACTAATATATATTTAATATAGTCAAAGTATTCTCTAGCTAGTATGTGAACCTGAATATTTCATTAATAAGCATTAATAAGAACACTTTTATTTTGTCCCAGTGGAATCCTGCAAAGTATGATTTTTGAATTCTGAAAACAACTATTCTGTTTTTTTTTTTTATTCTTGGTACCTTGTATTTTATTTAAAATATAAAACGAGGCTTCTCTAGTTTAATCCATGTAGTCAATTCAACTGTCAGATAATAAAGAGATGTAAATGAGCCTGTTATAATTCAAACAGGTGGCCCTGAATAAAATATTCTATTGATGGGAATACTGTTTGAGAATGTACTTCTTTGTTATTTCAAAATGGAAAATGTGTAACCATAAATACTGTAATTAGAATGGGAGAAGTGTTTAGACACACAAAAAATCTAATCTATCTAATTAAAAATTTTTATATCATTTGATTATAATAGATATAGCTTTTGTAATGCATTATTACTGATAATGGTTGAGAAAAAGATTGGATACATAAATGAATGGAGGGATCTTCACTTTCCTCTGATGAATTCACAATAATTTGTGTGGTACCATGTCATGCAGAGAGGGAGAGGAAAGAAGTCGGCCCAGTGAAATTAGCTGGTGGCAGCTTCACTTGAGAGGGTAGACCAGCAAGCAGGAGGTGAGCAAAATGTTAAATTTTGTCTAGGGAAAAGTTGCTAAGAAACAACCCTCAGATTTCCCAATTTGTCTTTTATGTGCTTCTTGGAGCGCTGAAGTGTTTATTAAGGAAAGACGAAGATATATTCATCTTCTAGCTTTCTTACTGGTTTTCCATGAGTGTTTTGTGCTTTGCAGGTAGATTTGCTTCTTTTGTTTTTGTTTGGGGCCTACACCCAAAAGTATTCAGGGATTACTCCTGGTTTTGAGCTCAGGAATCACTCCTAGCAGGATTTGGATGTTGGGGATCAAACCTGGGTAGGCCACATGCAAGGCAAACACTCCATGAGCTGTACTATTGCTCTGACCCCATCTGTACATTTACTTCTGGGAGGGATTGTCAGTTGCAGTTTCCTACTATTTCATCACATCAATAGTGTTAATATTATTCTCACTTCTTCAAAATTCCCAGAGCCTCCTCCTATTTCATGAGTGATTATTATGAAGCGTTTCATAAGCATATTGATTTTGCCCACTGTCTTTTTTGCACTTGTGGTAAGCAGAAAAGTGGTTCTCCAAAGATGTTTAGATCTTCTCTCCAGAAGATAGGAAGACATTCAGGTTTGTGGAAAAGGGGCATTAAGATTGCAGCTATAATTATGTTGCAAACTCCGGCTCAGAAAAATGATCTTATCCAAATAAGGCCCTCAAAAGTGGGCCAAGGAGGCAAAAGAAAGTCAGAGGCAGAGGTTGCTAGGAGAGCAAGGTCAGAAATCTTTAACACTGCTGATAGAAGAAGAGAGAATAGGGTCATGACTCAGGAAGAGAGGAAATCTCCTCAAGGTGGGAAAGCAAAGGAAGTCAGTTTTTCACCCTGACCCTACTGAAAGGAATTCGTTCTGTTGAACTCTTGATTTTAGCTCAGTGTGACTCACTTTTAATTTCTCAACTAAAATTGGAAATCACAAATCATCCTGTTATTCGTCGATTGCCTCGAGCAGGCCCCAGTAACGTCTCCTTCATCCTGGCCCTGAGGTTATATTGAAGGCTCTTTAGGAGAATGAGACCCATCATTGTTACTGGTATTTGGCATATTGGGTACGCCACGGGGAGTTTGCCAGACTCTGCCGTGTGGGCAGGTTACATTCGGCAGCCTGCCAGTTTGTCAAAGTAGGAATGAGATGTCATAATAAGATGTCGGTTCCGGGAGCTGGTTTTTATAGTCTCAGAGTCTTGGTCGCTGATGGGATTACACGGCGCCAGGGGGCCAGTTGGTGGGTGTGACCCCCGCCTACTGGAATTTGGAGGATCTGGGTGGAGGATGCTCAATTCCAATCCAAGTAGGCTTGGACATCTTGGCCCCGGAACCCACGTGACTTTGTCCCTCTGCCGGTACCTTCAGGTGTGCAGAGAGTGGTTTCAGCATGGTGGTGGCTGGTCCTGGAGGTCTTCAGCTGCCGGGGCCCTGGCCAGGGCGGGGAGGAAAGCTCAACCCGCTCCCCTCCAAGGGGCCCCGGCGAGGAATAGCCAGGCGCGGGGGCAGGAGAAGGAGACTGAAGTTTAGTTTTAGTTGTTCAACTAAAATTGGAAGAACATCAAAATTGCATGTTTTTAAGACAGTATTTCTCCATACTACAATTTCTATTGATAAACTATATATATATACACACACACATATATATACACACATATATATATAACTATATCTACATATATATTAGTATGTATGAATTCAATGTTCTTTCTTTTATATTGGACTCTAGTCAAAGTCTTATAAATATCTTTCAGCTTGGGTTGTGGCAACAGAAAGCAAAGCTTCAATGTATATATGTTGAGCTCAGGATAAAAACATTAAGAAGGATAAAACATAAAAACATTAAGAAGGATAAAAACATTCCCAAGGGCCTATGAACTCCTTTCTGTGGTCTTGAAAAAAATCATCTTCCATCAAGGTGTTCAGAATTATGTTTTCACCGAAATCTCCTGCTGCTGAAATCAAGACTAGAGGAAAATACCACTTCTTTAAATCTACCAGGATCACCAGCAACTTCATTTCATTTCATTTCATTATCCTGTTATTCGTCGATTGCCTCGAGCAGGCCCCAGTAACGTCTCTTTCATCCTAGCCCTGAGATTATATTCAAGGCTCTTTCGGAGAATGAGACCCATCATTGTTACTGGTATTTGGCATATTTGGTACGCCACGGGGAGTTTGCCAGACTCTGCCCTGTGGGCAGGCTACATTCGATAGCCTGCAAGTTTGTCCAAAGTAGGAATGAGACAATAAGATGTCATAAAAAAAAGTTCTGATAAGATGTCGCGCGGCTCCGGGATCTGGATTTCATAGTCTCTGAGTCTTGGCCGCTGATGGGATTACACGGCGCCAGGGGGCCAGGTGGTGGGTGTGACCCCCGCCTACTGGAATGTGGAGGATCTGGGTGGAAGATGCTCGACTCCAATCCGAGTAGGCTTGGAGGTCTCGGCCCCGGAACCCGCGTGGCTTTGTCCCTCTGCCAGTACCTTCATGTGTGCGGAGAGTGGTCTCAGCATGGTGGTGGCTGGTCCTGGAGGTCTTCGGCTGCCGGAGCCCTGGTCGGGGCGGGGAGGAAAGCTCAACCCGCTCCCCTCCAAGGGGCCCCGGGAAGGAACACCCAGGCGCGGGGGCAGAAGACTGCACTGTTCTCGTCCTGGATCTGGATTTTATAGTCTCTGAGTCTTGGCCGCTGATGGGATTACACGGCGCCAGGGGGCCAGGTGGTGGGTGTGACCCCCGCCTACTGGAATGTGGAGGATCTGGGTGGAAGATGCTCGACTCCAATCCACCAGCAACTTAATTTTCTTTAATTAACACAGGGATGAAAGGATTTGGCTGTGTTGGCAAAAATGTCAGCAACCCTTGACAAGTCAGACAGGTAGATTCTGGACCCATATACTCCATCCTTCTGAGTTTGGCTCTGTTGCTCTTAGTACATTATGGTCAGGACTCCAAACATCCTTCATCCTGAAAAATAAGCAGACACACTAGTATATTATGTACAAAAATGAATTTTACATTGATTCATTTTTATAATACTTCAATCTCACTACTGTTGTAAGATTTAATCTTTGTTGTTGTTGTTCTTGTTTTGGTTTTGGTTTGGGGCCCACACCTGGGGATGCTCAGGGGTGACTTCTGGCTTTGTATTGAGGAATTACTTCTGGCAGTGCCCAGGCTACCATATGGGGTGTCTGGGATAAAATTCTGGCCCCTAACCAGATTTATTTTTAAGCAGGTTGAGAACTTTTGTTACACACCACCTTCTACCCTATCATATAAAAGAAAAATATTCCTTTTGATATTGAAAGGGAAAGCATAGGTGGAGGTGTACTAGATATTTTGTCATAGAATAATGTGAATACATAAAATAAGTTCAAGAATGCAAGCGGTTTTACAATGCAGGTCATAAAATCTATGCTTGATGAACGGTACTTGTTCAGAATTAATGTTCACAGTTTCTGAAATTTGTGTCTGTCATTTAGATTGAAGTGATTTCACTCTAGATTTGCCAGTTCACTTAACCTCATGATTCTCTCCTATAATGTTTTGTCATTTTTCAAAATTTCAATTTCTATACTGCTCTTCGGCAGCAGTGATTCACTACCTAGGAAATATGCCCGAATATGTTATATCATAATCAAAATCTTCCATTACTTAATGCTTTCTTTGGGATGATTTTTTCCATTGCCTAGAGACCCCGGTACAAACTGTGTATTCTGGACCATTTCCGAGTTTAACCGTTGAAATGGGGCTGATTCCAATGTACTATTGTATCTTTCAAATAAATGAAAAATAAATTATAAATATCAGAACTAAAACTGCTAAAATTGATTTCAAAAGCCAAAATATTCTCTTATAGTTTTGAGATTGGAAAGGAAAAAGGAAATAGAGTTGTTTATCAGCTACTTGGGCCCAAATGTTTCACTGATTAGAGTTGTTCTGTGTGAGTCATAATGACCAAATACTCATAACCACTTTGGGACACGGACAAATAGAAAATTAACCACCATGTTTTTGCACTATTGATAAAGGGTCATTTGCCTGATTCATTGACTATATAAGTTCCAATATCCAGTGGATAGTCCCTTGCTTTCTATTCCTTAGTTCTAGGTCATGAGGTGCTCAAAACCACATAACCTGAAGAAAAGCTACTTTATTTGTACATTGCATAGATCCTCTAAGGTGCACTTTTTTTTTTAACAATGAAGTAATTTTATATTTCAGTTGAATTCAAGAAATATGAAGTATATATCTCAAAAACTCCACTTTTTTAGTAACTTTGCCTGTTAGAGATATTTAAATAATGAACTGACTATAAGAATTAATAAATCAATGTGATGTGTCAAAATGAGAGAAGTGAATCATTAATAGGTTTCCTTTTAAAACCTGATTTATACAAATTGAGGCTTCACAACCAGTCTATATTCAGAAATTCAAGGGAAAATATTAAAAGTTCAAAAAATATGGAAAAATATAAAAAGTTATCTTTTAAACTTTTTCGACATACATACACATGTATATGTATATATGTATGTGTATGTGTGTGTATGTTCACATGTGAATGGCACAGAGCAATAGTACAGAGGATAGGGTATTTGCTCTGCATTTGACTGGCCCTGGTTCAATCCCTGGCATCCCATATGGTCTCCCGAGCCCACCAGGTGTAATCCCTGAGAGTAGAGCCAGGAGCAAGCCCTGAACATAGCTGAACCCCTACCTCACAAAAAATTGACTTTCACAAGTAAAAAAATTAGAATTTTTTTCTATGACCCTGACTCTCCCTCGTTTCTTCAATCTAAACCAATGACCTCGCATTTTCAACTCTATCTTGTTAACAATTCTCATATAGCCTGCCCCCAACATCTCCTAACCCAGTCTTTTTCCTCTATTCAGCACTATTTCCCAGGTTCAAGGAACAAATTGTTCCCAAAGTCATCATCTGAACCTGTAGACCTACCTACAGAAGGTGGCCGTGGGGGTTTGTTTTTAATTGAATCAGCATAAGATAGATTATCACAAAGGGCTGGAGCGATAGCACAGCGATACGGCATTTGCCTTGCATGCAGGCCAACCCGAGTTCGATTCCTCCGCCCCTCTCGGAGAGCCCGGCAAGCTACCGAGAGTATCCCGCCCACATGGCAGAGCCTGGTAAGCTACCCGTGATGTATTCGATATGCCAAACACAGTAACAACAAAGTCTCCAATGGAGACGTTACTGGGCCCACTCAAGCAAATCAATGATCAACGGGAGGACTGTGACCGTGACCATGATTCATGATTAGGTTTCAGTCATACAATGTTCCAACACCCATTGCTTCACCTGTGTAGACTTCCCAGACCAATGTACCAGGTTTCCCTTCCCCACATCCCCTGTCATAGAGAAAGGCACCCCCCACTCTCTCTCTCCTTTTGTACATTATGGTTTAGAGTATAGGTACTAAGAGGTCACTATGTTTGTTCAGGGCATTCAGTATTTTTCCTGGGAAGGTACAGGTGGTGTAGCTTTATTCCATTGGGTGGTGGCTTTGGGGTATGGACAGGCATCAGGGCTTCTGGAAGTATAGGGAGGTGGGTGGAGGTAGCCCACCTCCACCCTGAGAAAGCCTGGAGATTTCAGTCACAAAACCTGCATACCTGAATTTTCGGCAGATCAATATCTCTGTGAGGTTTTTCCCAAGGCAGTAGAGACCAGGGGGAGTGCTGTATGCTGTAGAGATTTTGGATTATGGGAGCAAGTGGCTGCCAGGGGCTCTGTTTGTGTAGTCATTGGCTTACCCGACTCCTCTGATCTAGTCCTAACTGTTCAGCCTTGTGCAAGCCCAAGATGAACTACGACTTTTGATCTCTTACTAGATTTACTTATGAGTCTCTGAAGCAAGACCAATAAGTGAACTTGTGTGGCTGATTCAGAGGTGTTTTGCGGGTGTAGCTCCCACAAACCTAACTTTTGGTGGTTTAACTTCTTGTGAAATTGATCCTGAGTTGTTGGGTTCCAGCCAGAGGCACAGAGGAGATTTTGGTGTATCAGGAAGTCTGAAACTGCTGATGCATTGGCCTGAGGGTCTGGGTAGACATGGCAATGGTGTTGTGCTCCACACACCCCAGTGGCCATAGCAGCAGGGGCCCAGCAAGGACCAGGACAGGAGCCAGGGCTGCTACCATCCACCCCCTGGGCACTCTGGACTGGCTGCAGCCACCAGTCCAGCAGAGCCTGACCAGGGGTCACATACCCCCATCCTGGGTCTCTAGACAGCTGGTACTCTGGGAGGTTTGTATTGTAGGACAACCTTAATGGTACAGAATTTTGTGATTGTAGCACAATATGCTGCTGGCAGCTCGAATTGATCCAGGGAATAAGTGGCAGTGGATTGCTAGGGCCCCATAGCAGGACCCAGGGTGTCCCCTTTACTCCGGGACCCTTGCTCCATGGTGGTACTGGGTTGGACTTCAAGAGTTCTATTCAAACATGTTAAAACTCTGTCCCCGCCCATAGCTCTGAGAGCTGCTGTAGCTCTGATATCCTCAGGCGGCCCACTTCAGGCTAGTGCCCCGTGGCACATAGGCTCTGCCTGAGACAGAATATTCAAGGGGCACCCACATTCACTCAGGCAGAAATTTTGCCGCCCACCCCCACCCCCTTGGCTTTTCAGAGCCAAGGGACCTGCTGTACCTCAACCAGCAATTTTTTTTTCTTTTTGGGTCACACCCAGCAATGCACAGGGGTTACTTCTGGCTCTGCACTCAGGAATTACTCCTGGCAGTGCTCAGGGGACCATGTGGGATGCTGGAAATTGTACCCTGGTCAGTTGCATGCAAGGCAAACGCCCTACCCGCTGGACTGTCACTCCAGCCTCCTCCACCAGTTTTTACCCCTTGCTGTTGGCCACTGAGATCTTGACCATTCCTCCTTGGGCTGTCGGTTCTGGTTTTAGTCACAGTTCCTTAAACCATTTGCATTTTTTTCTTTGTTTGTTTGAAGTGTATGGTCTAAAGTGTTAAGTGTGAAGGGTCTAAAGTGTTTAAAGTGATGTGTCTAAACGTAGAATAACCTATTTGCACTTCCCAATGACCTGACGCTCCCAATTGATGACCAGTTCATCTTTCTTTTTTAATTTTTGGGGTGCCTTTCCGTTCTGGGGACAGATTTCTGTTTCATGGTTCTTTTGTTCCATTTTTTTTTATAGGCAGTCTTACTTTGGGTGGCATTTTGTGTGACCATTATAGTGTGTTTGAGTAATAACATGCAAGATGGAGATTTACCCCTCAATGGAAAGAAATTGGCTGATCCAAGAAGCTGTTTGGAAAACAAATAGCATGCTTTGAAGTTTAGAGATTTAAAAGGAAAACTAAGTGGTCTTCAGAAAGCTGTTACAATGATACAGCTTCGGCTTATACAGAAAGCTTTACTAATTAAATTTAAAGTGCTTTGAAACTATAAATTAAGGGATTAATCTAGAAGTCATTAAATTCCTAAGACAGTCAAATTTAAATTTCTGTCCTCAGGTGATTCGGGAACTAAGAGTTATCCTTCATTAGTTCAAAATATTTTTAGCAATTATTCTGTAAATTAACAAATGAATATAAAGATACATAGTAATAACTATGTGACTTGAGTTGTTTTATGGCATAGTTATCTGAGATTCTTTCCTATTTTTACGGGGAACTAATTAGCATTCTCACATAGATATTCATCAAATCTTGATTTGGGGCAGGTGATAAGCATAAAAACAGCAGAAGACAAATATTTGCATGTAAAACATCTGCTTTGTCAGCCGAAGTTCTGAACTGTATTAGTTTAGCAATAAGAACATAGCCTACAGAGGTTCCATCAGGACTCAGTGTATATTGAGGTTATGCCCTTGAAAATGAGTCTACATTTACATATTCTCCACATGATAATCTTCAATCCTTTCTTTTTTTAAAAAAAGTAGGCATAGATAAGCTAACATGATTCCATAACATTTGAATAAAAATTATATGAACTGTCATGCCAATAGTTATGCTAAATTTGCTTTTCATCACACTAGAATAATGAGTTAAGTGCCAGATAATGGCTATGTAATGAATATTTCACCTAGCCAGAATTACTTTTTATTTACACAGAATTCTATGAAGGTAATGCTTGCCTATTCCTTTTCATGCTAGACATAGAAAACTTGGTGAAATGTTGAAACTAAGTCCACCACTACCTTGCCTTTATGCCCGTGTTCAAAATTTCAGAAGCAGAATTCACGTAATTTGTGTTTGTAGCATTATTACAGTAAAAGATTTTCCAAAATTTGAACCCAAGTTTTGTAAAAACTTATGCATACTTTATAGTATTTTAATTCAACACATAAAAATACAATTAATGCTACAACAGAACAATATGATACATGTTTTTAATTAATTATCTTTACATAGCTGATATTATTATTATTGAACACAATTATTATTTTATGGCCCAAGTGGAATATTCAATTTGTCTTGGTATGCTGTCATCCTGTTGTTCATCGATTTCCTTGAGCAGGCACCAGTAATGTCTCCTTTGTCCTAGCCCTGAAGTTTTAGAAAGTGACACATTCGAGGCTCTTTCAGGGTCAGGAGAATGAGACCCATCATTGTTTCTGGGTTTTGGCATATTGAATACACCACGGGGAGTTTGCCAGACTCTGCCGTGTAGACAGGATACATTTGGTAGCCTGCCAGGTTCTTCTCCAGAATAAGAACTAGATAATAAGATGTCACACGCTTCTGGGTTTTATAGTCTCTGGGTCTTGGCTGTTGACGGGATTACATGGCACAGGGGGCATTTGGTGGGTGTAACACCTACATACTGGAAGATGGGGTATCTGGGTGGAGGAGGCACAGTCCCAACCCAAGCAGGTTTGGAGATCTACGCCCCAGGTCCTGCACACCTGGGTTCCTCTGCCATTCCTTCATGTGTGAGGCTCTTCTGAATGTGTGGAGAGTGGTCTTAAGCATGGCTGTGGCTGGAACCGGAGGTCTTCAGCTGCCAAGGTTCTGCTTGGGGTGGGGAGGGAAACTCAACCCACCCTCCTCCTTGATATGCTACCCTTCAAATATTTGGCACTCAAATGTTTCTCCTTGTTTCAAGTTATTTATAATTAGTCACACTATATATATATATGCATATATATGTTTATAGTGAACTTGTTCCATATATGATGCATCTTTAGTTTTTGACTGAAAACTTTCCTTCCTTTCAAAGTACTCTGATGATCACTATTAATTTCTTTTCAAAGATAAATTATTTTTTGGTGGAAATGTTCCTGTTTTCTCTGTGTGAAGGTCCTTTTCTTTTCTCACTTTCACTCTTGAGCATATGATGGGAAGAGTTTATGAACAATGATCATTTCAGAGGAAGAGTCACTCTTCTTGAATTAACACTGATAATCTGAAAGTGATTCTGTAGCACTGTGTACAACAGCAAGATTTTAAAACAACCTAAGCAGTTAAACAGATGAGTGGGGCTAGAGACTGTGGTGTATAGGCAAAATAGTTATAAGAACACCAAAATCCTACAATAGTGTAGATGGAACTGGAGGTGGTTATACTAAGTGAAGTAAGTCACAAGGTGAAACACCCGATGATTTCACTCATGACTGGTATATATGGAAATAAAGCAAAGGAATAGGCATTAGCTAATGACTACAGATGAAACTTACCTAAATGGGAAGGGACGAAAGAATATGAGGCTTCTCTGGACATTCGTGGAGAGATAGCCACTTTGGTGGTGGGTATGATTTGGAAGCGTTCCACCCTTAGGGACATTGGCACATTTGTAAACCAATGTTTCCTTAAAACAAAACAAAGCAAAACAGAGACTATAATCAAACACTTTGTCTAACAATGCATCTAGGTGTTTATGTCTTAATTCTAGAGGAATTAAGGGGGCCACAGAACTCACCATTCCCAGGCCCTAAGGTCACAACAATAAGGTAACAACATTCCATCCCACCACTCCGGACCCACTCCATACACACACATGGCATGCATGTATGCGCACGCACATACAGCATGCACATATATACACACACAAAATTATAGAAGAAAGATGTCATTGGCAAAGAAACAAAGTTGCTATTATCTAGAAACCTTGACCATGTGTGACAGAGATTATTAACACAAGATTTTAATGGTAGACAAAGCAGTTTCAAATCAAGGAATTAAATGTCATGCTCCAAGTTCATGCTTGATTCATTAGGTCTGGGTTTAAAGAATTAAGCTTCTCCTTTGCAATATTGAGAATTATAAGAGCTTGAAAAGAGACATTATAATATTCATGTCTTGATCAGTAATCATAAAGAATTGCATTCAAGTGGCCTTCCACTTATCTGCTCTTTCTTTTCCTTTTGTGCTTATAGAACCAATAGGGAGGAGGACTCTTTTCTTTCATTATTTGATTATATATTTGTCTGAGGAATCTCACTGAGACTTTCTTATTGTTTTCTCTGAATATTTGGAAGGATAAGGTCACACTGGCTACCTCCAAGTCTGAAATAGACGCCATTTAAATTCAGTTTATGCAGGAAATATGTTGTGAGAGGGAATAGTTCCATACATTTCTTCTTAAATTTTTGTTACTGTTTTGTTTTATAAGAAAAACTTATTACTTGTGCAAATTGAACTCTTTGTTCTTAATATTTATAATTACAGACACATTAATGTTACATTTCCAAATGTTGGCTGACACTTCTAAATTAATTTAAGAGGCACACCTGTCATTTTATTTTTAATCTTTTTCTCCAGAAACACTGCATGTGGTTAAATCTGATGGTGTTAATGTTTGGTGTGAGAAAAAGGTTAAAAAGAGGCTTCCAAAGTAAATTGCTGTTCTTAAAAATGATTATCTTATTCCTATAGGTTTCTTTTAAAAGGGGCTGCAAAGATTTTGTTTTGATTTTAATAAAAGAGTGAACTTCATCAAAATAACTTGAACAGCTTAGAGCAACAGTGTATGGTAGTTTTATGTATTTTATTGATTTTGTACAAACAGCAATTTGGGTAACTTCTATATTCAATAACGTGTTAGAGAAGTTACAATGTTTATTTGGCACCTCCAACTTCATATCAATATCCTGCTGCTAAGAGAATAGATCGCTTCTGTGAAGAGATAACATATCTCTATGGAAGTGAGAATTGAAGCTAAAACTAGCATATGCAAACATGTTGGTTGGATAGCAGATACCCAATGCATGGCAAAAAGGAAAAAATCAGGAAGATAAAAAAAATATCGTGTGAAAAATGTTAGGAAGGTAAAATGTCATACTCTTGAAAACTTAGCACCAAATGAGTTTCCTTTGCTCCCTTTTATGGGCGGGGAACTTCCAAGCAGTGTTCAGATATTCTGGAGACCCCTCCAATGACATTTGGCCAGGTTGACTGGATGCCTGGGACATCCTGGTGGTGCTTGAAAGTAATACCGGAGAGGCTCAGAGGATCTTGTAGTGCTACGATCAATCCAAGGCTCATATTCCTGGCGCTGAAATGTGCTCTAGTGTATAAAAGTTTAGAGAAAATACAGGTTTTATATGTTCAACTATCATCTTACGTGTGTTCAAAACTATGTATTTCTCCTATTTAAAGTTGTGAAGTCATTATTTACGATTTTCAAGTGCTGCCAAAACATACACGTCAACTAGAAAGAGATATTGATTTCCTTTTTGCTCTTTGGAGTTTGGGAGGCTAGAACTATTAGAAATCATAGCAAATATGATGGGAATATATATGTGTATGGAGAAAATATTGAGTGATCCATACTTCCAAAGTATTGGGATGGAAGGATTTTCAATTAATTTTTAATTCGATGCAAATATCTACAGACATATTTGAATACACATGGTTGTATGAAAACAGATTAAATAAGGGGGCTGAAGTGGCTAGATAGGAGTTAGAGAATGAACTGGATATTTTAGGATGTGGCAATGCAAGGATCGACAGTGTCAGAGGGCCTTAGTGAAGGACCAGCACAAAGAAGAGAGAACGATGAAGCCCCATGAGGAATGGAAGGCCCCTGAGGAGTGATTATTTTGTCACATGGGATGGTGGTAAGATGATCAGTTTGATTTGGGGATATAAATAGATGAATATAGGCTACAGTTGAGAACATGAATTTTTAAGGCCGAGCATGCAACGTTTAGCTACCAGGTTAAAAAATTTGTAATTTATGAGGGTGTTGAAAATTTTGCAAGTAAGAACATTCCTCTCGCAGTAAAATACAAAATGGGGTACACTGAAAGTGGGGTATACCAGAACTGACGAGGCTGCTTATGAATTGTTAGATACCGATTTTCTAGATAAAAAATGGTTATATGGTTTACTAATGTTTTTGCTTTGAAAATATGGATATGCAACTCCTGTGGAAGATAAAAGGTTTGATACTGAAATGTAAAGCGTTAGAGGAAAATCAACGCCACTGATTTATAAAATGCAGAATCCATGTCCAGTTTTTAAAGACAAAACTTAATGTGCATAGAAGTTCATGAAGTTGAAACTGACTGATACTTTCTGTAATTATCTTATGCCAGCTAAAAGATTGGTAGCCTGGTAATATTTTAAGCAATCAAAAGTCTAAAAGAATGTTTACATTAACTCAATACTCTATTGTGAAACTACAACCACCATTTTTAGTAATTCTATATTTTCAATTTTATTTTCATTAAACAATTTGTCTCCTCATTAATTTTGAATCAGGAAAACTTGGACTGGTACCAACAGATGCAGGTTTCTGAAACTTAATAAAGTTTGGGAAAGAAAATCAATACAAAAAATCAATCAAGTTCCAGAAGCACCAAACTATATTAAACCTGAAGTTAACATCATGTTGGTTTTAACCTATTTTTCAGAATTAAAGATATTACCTACATGAGTTATGATTTCAAAATTACATTTTATCACTCCTTACCCATTAAATAACTTTTAACAAACATCATCTATAAATGTAGAGGAAAGACAGGAGTACACTACGGTGAATTTTGTCTCCTTGGTCACATAAAAGTGATTGACTTGAATAGGTCAGATAAATATTAATTTATTTAAATAATTATTTTTCACCAATGGAAAAGTGCTTCAACAACTGGAAGCAGTTGGGAAATGCAAATATACTGTCTCGATTGAAATCAGCTGACACAGTCAAAAGACCATATGCCTTTGTGTTCACACAGTATTTAAAACTTTACAAAGCCAGCTGGCTTTATTTCATAATCTAATTACATATAAAAATGTTCTACTAAATATTGCAATGCTTGTCAAAATTACTTTAAATATCTTCTTCTTCCTAGTGCTCCATTTTATTGAATTTGCATGTTTCATAATTTCATCCTTATATTTTCTGCTTTGTCTTTTAATAAAAAATAATTTATTTCACCTAAGGTATTTTGTTTGGTTTTAAAATTTGCATGAACATTATGTGAGTTAAAAGTGAAGCAATATCCTGAGAGTAAGGCACATATATATGTATATGCCCATACAGAATTATGTATATACATGGATCTAAGCAGAAATAAAGAGCAGGACTTCTATGTATTCCCCCCCATTTTATATTTCTTTTATTTAATTTTTTAAAAATTTTATTGAATCACTTGATCATTGTATAACTGAAACCCAAGCACAAAATTTGTAAGCCTATAACTGTACCTCATGGTGTTTCACTAATAAAAAAAAATTTTTATTGAATCACCGGAGCGATAGCACAGCGGGTAGGGCGTTCGCCTTACAAGCGGCCAACATGGCCGACCCGAGTTCGATTCCTCCGCCCCTCTCGGAGAGCCCGGCAAGCTACCGAGAGTATTCGATATGCCAGACACAGTAACAACAAAGTCTCCAATGGAGACGTTACTGGGCCCGCTCGAGCAAATCGACGATCAACAGGAGGGCCACCATGAGATAGTTATAAGCTTTCATGTAATCACACAATGATCAAACACCCATCAAGGTACCTGCCCAGTGTCAGGGCATTTAATATATCTTCAAATGTTGTTCAGACTGTTAAATTTTGATAAAGCACCTTCTTGTGTAATTTTGGTGATTAATAGTCTTTTTCCTTTGGGTCCAGCGCTTTGGTTTTCACTGCGCATTTGAGAATTTGTTTTCTTGGTGACTCTAAACACGCTGTTGTTATTTGCCCATTTACATGCTGTAGAGCCAACATATAAAATATAAATGATGGCTATGGAGTTGGATGATTTGGTAGAAAGGCAATTACATAAATATGCCGTCTAATTAAAAAATGGTCTTGGATAGAAAAACCAAGCCATTAAGCTAAGCTTTTGGAAGTCATGTTTTATTCTTTTCTGAATCCTAATTTAAACAGCACAGCTCAACCAAATATCTTTGTAAAAGTGAACTTAACCAGAATAAATATATAGCAACACTTTAAACTGCAAAGCAACATAAATATATCAGTGATTCAAATTTTAAAATGAAAAAGTTGTTTTGTACTAATCTTGTGTCTAAAATCTAAGTTTGATTGACTATTACTGATATCTGATGAAAGAACAATGTGGTCTATGAAAAAAAGGACTCAAAAATAATGTACCTATTTTATTCTTATGAGTCATTTTATACTACATTGGTATATTGTTAGTAGCTTTAGGAGAAATTCAGGATTAGGAAAAAAAACCTGAATTGATTGGTAGTTTCAAATTTTAATGTTTCTGTGTTTAATAAACCATCTAAAGCTATATGTATTCATCTAGAAAAGTGTAAGTAAAATCATCTGCTATGGTTGCATGACTCAAATAAGATATAAAAACTGGTGCTGAGTGTGTTCATAAGTGATATTTAGCAAATGAAAACTATAAATACCGTTTACATTGTCTTTGCAAATGAGTACATTAATATGCCCCTCATTTTATCATCAAATAATAACTATTACATTGTTTTCTTTTATCTAATGTATATGATTAAATATTATTAATCCTCATGTGAATTTGATCTCTGGAGATCTTGAACAACAGGGTATTCCAACCTCTTTCTTCTGTAAACTACAGTTTCTAAGTCAAATTCACTTTATGCTGATTTAGCACATTGGAATTTTACTTATAATTCATAGACTGAAGTACTCTCTTCAAGATCAGAGGATGATGACTGATCTTATTCTTTCTTTCAGCTTCAATTATCTATATTCATTGCATATTAGGCACCTGAGAAGCTATTAGAACTCAGGCATATCACCAAACTTGCCTGTGTCTTACAGGAAGAAAGGGAAAAAAATAAACAGTGCAATTTATAAATACAGTGATAAAAGTCTGGCCCAAAGAATAGAAGTGCAGGTGCTCAGCTGTCTTGGGTGTCAAAAAAGGCGAAGGAGTCCTTTTTGGACCCCGAATGTCAAGGAGACAGGAAGTAGAGACCTTTCCAGCACTTCAAAATTGAAGCCAGCACCAGCATAATGGGAGGATTTCCATCAAATACGGATGCAAAGATACTACAGCAAGTATGAAAAAGACAATTAAAAAATAATAAGGTAGTCTGAAAACAATGATAATGCTTGCTCCTGGGATCTCATCCAGCGTAATTGTGACTGAGAGTTTAAACAAATTTTATGCCATGATATTTAATATCATCTGATCATTATTTCCCCAACCTGATGTAAGAAAAATTGCAACTCTACAGTAATTCCTATTAAAACTGATGTGACATTAGTGTTCATTTATGTAATTTCACCACTTGATAAGTCATTAAAACATCTCTGTCAGAAGTAGTTATACAGCACAAATGTAGTTTTTATGCATATATAAAACAATTAAAATGAACAAAAAATGTATTGCCATAAGACTTGTCTTCACAGAATAAAGGAATATATTCCCTTTCCAAAAAATATGCTACTTCAAATAATTTTCCTTTAGTCTGAGCATAATAGGCACACTGTCTTCTATTTGACATTATTGGTTAATATAGCCAATCACTTCTAGTATTTTCATCTATTCAACAGAGATCTATGTATATCAAACACCCTTTCAGTAAATGTGCAGGACATTGAGTTAGATGCTAGAGAATGTGAAAGTATGAAATGTCTAAAGCTGTTGCCCAAGATTACATAGCAACTTAACAAAGCTACAAGTAGACTTAAAGAAGTCAGCATGCGTTTAGATGATCCTGAGTTTTTTCCTGATTTTTTTTTTCATTTTGATTGCTTAGATTTTAGCTATAGAAATGAAATGCATGAAAATGCAACCATTTGCGATCTGAAGCTTTCTTTCCATTTATGATTCTGTCAAATGTTCTTCAGTCAGAGATGGGTCATTAGTGGCTATATCTTCTGAATCATGTGACATGTTTGAGTGGCTGTCCTGGCTTTCTGTCTCTACTCTGAGGCTGTGAAGATCAAACAGGCTTAGAGGACACTTCTCCTGTCCCTTCACTGACTACTACTATCTTGGCCGAGGATGCCCTTCCAGTGTGCTCAACCCCAAACCTTCCTCAGCTAAGCACATGTCCAGCCTCATATGCTCTGGTGACAGTCTGATGAGATCTGGAGGGAAGAATGAATGAATATAGAGAAAAATTCAGGAGTTCAAAAGTTTGGACCGTCATATATAGAACTAGAAAAGTCTCAGTTTATCAGTATAATGGCAAAGGTTAATGCAAAAAGGCAAACGGCACCATAGCTAAACATATTTATTCCAGAAAATTTTTAAATGGAAAATGACTCAGCTAAACAGATTTTTGAAATACAAGTCAAAGTGAAGCCAAGTCATTTACAGTCAAAAACATGTATTCCTTAGGTATTTTTGTTTGTTTTTTGAAGAAAAATTATGGCTCACTTATTTTTAGCTCCTCATTTCAAAGTTTAGGTTATCAGTTATTTAGCAACTCATAATTCAGATTTCATTATTTTCTTTTTTTTAAATTTTTGTTAGTGATACACCATGAGGTACAGTTGTAGACTTACAATTTTTTTGTACTTGGGTTTCAGTTATAGAATGATTGAGTACCTATCCCTCCACCAGTACCCATTCCCCACCTCCAATACTCCCAGCATCCCTCCCACCCCCCACCCCCCATCCCAGCCCACCCCTGTGGCAGGGCATTGGTCTCAGTGTGAGATCCATATAGGAGTTGCAATGACAATCCATCCTTCATTATTTTGAGAGTTTTGACTGAAAAACTACTTTTTATTACCATAAGCTAATGCATTTCTTTGTCTTCCTCCTCACTGTTGATCATTAAAGGTACCATCCATATTTGATTGATTTATTAGCTCATCTTTTTTAAAAAAAATGTACACAGAAATAATGGTTATTAGCAGTATTGGTTCAGGTGTTCATCATTTTAGATTAATATCTATATGTATGTATACATAGATGTTCATCACTGGAAGTCTAGTTCTGGCCTTTGCCATACATAAACTCTTTTCAAATACACACACATTCCTAGAGGCATTAAACACCAAGTCCAATTTTTTTGACAGTTCTGTAGTCAGTAGAAGGCAGACCCAGGGAAGCAGAGAGTGACTGCCTCATCCATTTTCTTTTCCCTGTCAATGCCCTACCAGTGTATTCATTTCTTTCCTTGCCTCCTCCTGCTTGGAATACTATTCCTACACAGCCGGGTACACAAAGTGGATTCTGATGCTCATATTCAGATGAATAACATCATTCTAAATTCAACGTCCGTGGATTCATCTACAGAGTACCAACGTGAGACCTTGGCATTTCTCTTATCCTTTTCTTCTTTCAGAGGAAAGGATTAATAAACCTAACATCTCTCTTTTTCACACACAGGGGTGAAATCTGCTGTTCAAAAATCTTAGTGGGAGCCTGCCTGATTTATGAGAGAAAGGAAAATCCCCTCCATTAAAGCCACGAGGCTTCAGAGGGTTCTGTCCAAAACCATTTAACCTCTGGGTTAGCCCTGACATGCATAGTTGGAAGGATCAGCAGGACTGGGGAGCAGGCATCATTCAGAGATAATTGAGAGGGGCACTAACTGGCTTCTTTTGCACTGACCTTGTTAGGAGCAGGAACAGATAGCCGATGTCAACATGGACCAGGTGATGGGGGTCAAAGCTCCCGTTTTGGTTCCAACATCGTTAGGTCTTTGAGTGCCCCTAAGTACTCTTTGTCCAGAATAAAACACCATTTAAGTTAAAAAAGAATAATGAATGTTCAATCAAATTAGCCAAGGTAGCTTTTTGTTATATAATTATCCATTGCTGCCATCCGCAGAAGGACCTTGAAGAAGAGAAGCAACAAGACAGTCTAAGTGGAAGAATGACATGAAAAGTTTAGACAGAAGCATGTTCTTTTTCTCTGTCACAAGGAAGTTCAGGTGAAAATCAGTATATGGGAGATGGATGAGTTTCCTGCAGAGAGCTAGGTGTGTGTAACATCAGCTCCAGATTCTGAACCCGAGGTGAGCAGATAGTACAGTGGTTAGCCTTGCAAACGGCCAACATAGCCGACCCGAGTTCGATTCCTCCACCCCTCTCGGAGAGCCCAGAAAACTACCGAGAGCATTTTGCCCACATGGCACAGCCTGGCAAGCTACCCATGACCGTACTCAATATGCCAAACACAGTAACAGTTGTCACAATGGAGACGTTACTGGGCCTGCTCGAGCAAAAATTGATGAACAATGGGAGGACAGTGACAGTGACAGTGACCACTCAATCTAGAGCTTTCTCCTAGAAAAAAGTGGGAGATGTTTTTCTATATTCTCCACAAGAAAGCCCCACGACCTTTCTGCATACATCCTTCCACTCAACATCAAGCACTGCACTGTACTTCCATTGTTCATTGATTTGTTTGAGCAGGCCCAGTAACGTCTCCATTGTGAGACTTGTTGTTACTGTGTTTGGCATATCAAATACATCACAGGTAGCTTACCAGGCTTTGCCGTGTGGGCTAAATACTCTCAGTAGCTTGCCGGGCTGTCTGAGAGGGGTGGAGGAATCAAACCTGGTTCAGCCAGGCCGGCGGCTTGGAAGGCAAATGCCCTACCACTCTGCTATCGCTCCAGCCCCACTCAACATCACCGACACAATCACAATCACAAATCATCCTGTTAATCGTCGATTGCCTCGAGCAGGCCCCAGTAATGTCTCCTTCATCCTAGCCCTGAGATTATATTCAAGGCTCTTTAGCAGAATGAGATCCATCATTGTTACTGGTATTTGGCATATTGGCTACGACACAGGGAGTTTGCCAGACTCTGCCGTGTGGGCAGGCTACATTCGGTAGCCTGCCAGTTTGTCCAAAGTAGGAATGAGATAATAAGATGTCATAATAGGATGTCGCGCGGCCGCATTCGGGAGCTGGATTTTATAGTCTCTGAGTCTTGGCCGTTGATGGGATTACAGGGCGCCAGGGGGCCAGTTGGTGGGTGTGACCCCCGCCCACTGGAATTTGTAGGATCTGGGTGGAGGATGCTCGGCCCCAATCCGAGTAGGCTTGGAGATCTCGGCCCCTGGAACCCGCGTGACTTTGTCCCTCTACCAGTACCTTCACCCACAGTATTTGTAAATACATATAGGATAGGTAGTGAAGATAAATTATATTCTCCTCTACAATTGGAATTTATTAACCCAGAAGACAGGAGGAGGAAGAGAGGGGGATCAAAATCAGTAGCAAAAGAGAAATAGGGAGAGGAGGTACAAGATTCTGGCACCTGGTAAGAACACAAAGGTCAATTTCACCTAAACACGTAGACCAGATATCTTTTTTTACTAAATCATAGCATATGAGGTATATTACCTCCAAGAGGGATTGTATCTTTCTCTCGACTCTCCATTCAACGATTGCTTACTTAGCGTTAAATCATGTAAGATAGCACAATAATACGTTTACTTTAATGAGACCTGAAAAGAATTACTTGTTAAACCAAGGAAATGATTTCTGGGGAAAAAATGATAGTGGTTTTCTTAAATTAGATTTTTTATTTGCTGAGCAGAACTTTAATTATGTATTTTTTAGTCAATTGACAGTTTTCTCTCATCCAGACTTTAAAGCATAGTCGAAAGATAACAGAATACTTATCTCCTAGTGGTGGCATTTTGAGAAGCTTAATTTTGTGCACATAGATTCTAGGCTAGATTTCAAAAAGGCAGTTTTTAGCTAAAACACATGGACATTTGTTGCTTATCTCAAATCAAAGTGGGTTTGGTCATTCAGGGAATTGCAACATTGACCTGAATGACAGATACAGCAATTTTTTTTGTCCTAACATCAAGTGTCCAGAAACCCATGGATATATATTCAAAGTGTTATTTCTGCGTCATCATTATTATTGCACATGTGACTTCAACTAGTGGTCATTCAGCTAGGCATAAATGGTGGTCAGTTGAGAGAATAAAATAAATAAAACCACCTCTGCTCTTCAATAGTCCCATATTCTGGAAGCAAGGTGAACACCTAAATCCATCATTTGAAGCCAATAATGTAAATGAGCTATTTGTCAAATGATAGTATTGCTAAAAGAATAAAAAGCCTTTCTGCCTAAAAGGCATGACGTGAAAAGCATTTGATGTCTATTTTCTGGCCTATTCAGGAGAAGTGCTTGGACACGGTTGGCATATCCACAGAAACTTCCATGTTAAAGACTATTCAACACAAGCACCTCAGACTAAATTAGAAAAGGAACTGTTGGGTGAAATAGAAGTGGAAGGAACACAGGGGAAAGATAACTGTAACAGTTATCTTTAGAACAGGAGCAAAGACACATACTAGATGCACAATTGAAGACAAAGAAGATTTAACTCATGATGTCCACAGAAAAAAAATTTACCACACATATTTTTTTCCAGCCAAAACTTATGGGAAGGGAAAGGATCATAGAAAATGGGTGAAGATACTCACACTACACATCAGACTGGGTGGAGGAGAGAAAAGGTGGGTGCTGAGTACTATTCGCACTGCAGGAACACAGGGAGAACATCAGAGCCTTGAGAGCTGGGACAGAGGACTGCAGGGACTAGGTGAGATGTTAGGGAATTCCTTTCAACCCTGCCCTGGAATGTTCTCTCTGTTAAGACAGTGGGAGCAGAGCACAGGATACAAACTGTGACAGGTTAGAGTTATGGTCCAGGTGACTAATTCCAAAGAGAATCTGCTTTGAAATAAATAGGTGGTGATGAGAAGAAGCATTCAGAAAGGAAAGGGTGTGGCTTACCATTGATGTTACAAAAACAACCCTGCCAAGCACTCTCCTCAATAGCAAGGAACCACTGGGCCATACAGGAGCTCCACTCAGGCTTGCCTCTCACGTCAGTGCCACCATCAGCCTAGAAATCACTCAGTGTCTTACACAAATGTTTAGACTAGAACATGCTTATGAAACATTCATCCATAATCGTATTTCCCTGTCCTGTGTATCCTCTAAAGACAAATGTCTAAAGATTCCCGTTGGTCCGAAGGAAAGGATGCTGTAGACGTGTAGCTGAGGAGTTCTCCTGAATAAGTCACTGTCACTGTCCTCCCGTTGTTCACTGATTTGCTCGAGCGGGCCCAGTAACGTCTCCATCGTGAGACTTGTTGTTACTGTGCTTGGCATACTGAATACTCTCAGTAGCTTGCCAGGCTCTCCGAGAGGGGCAGAGGAATTGAACCCAGCTCAGCCGGGCTGACTGCACGCAAGACAAATACCCTACCACTGTGCTATCACGCCAGCCCTCTCCGGAGGCCGGAGTGATAGAATGGTGGGTAGGCACTTGCCTTGCAAGAGGCTGTTCCCAGGTTCGGTCCCCAGTGCCACGTACTTCTGAGCACTCTCTGGTATTCACTGGAAATTTGAGCATTGAGATTGACCGAGTATTGAGATCGCCTCTCCTGAATAATAAAGAAATAAATGAACCAGGTCTGGGGTGCAGGAACATTGGCACCGTGAGGCTTTCTGGCTGGGGAGGAGTTAACACAGGACTGGGCGGCATTTCTGCTTCTGTTCTGGTTGTTAATGGGAACGGATTGTTAGATAACACCATCACCAATATTGTTTATGTTGATGTTATTCCTATAAATAAAACCAGGAGGTTTGCTATACATTTTTATCATGGACAAGGCACTGGCTGCTTTATTCATATTCATGCATTTCACAGTTCTAGTTCTTCAGTGCATTTCTTCAGATGTCACATAACATGAATTTGTTTTTTTTAATAGCTATTTACTTTGTAAATAAAGTCCTAAGGTGCAAAGGCAGATCAGCATGGTGTAATTGGTCAGCTGGAAGTAACTGACCCATCTGGCTGTCTCCCTGACCTGCTAGCAGATCAGGTTGGTGGTGTGAGTAATTCAAGTGGAATTCGCGAACATTGTTTCTCTCATAGGTGGAAAATCTGTAGAGAAATTGTACAGGGACTGATGTCAGAGAATCTGAGACTTGAGTGCAAAATTGAGCTCAAGAAAATGGGGAGGAGTGATGGGGAAGTGGGCAGGGACCATGGGACATAAGGTGAGGGGAGTCTTGGGTGTTGGGCATGGAGTCAGATCATTGTACACACGAAGCTATCATCCACAGTGCTGTAAAGCTCGTGTCAACCAAAATTGAGGAACTTTTAGAACAATGCTCAGACTGGTATTAGTTTCTGGAGTGACACTTGGAGTCTTTCCACAAAGCCAATGTCAGTCTGACTATGCTCCGTGGACAACCACCTGCTTTTGAAGATCAGCGACTGGGACTCCATCCACGTCACGTTCCACACAGCTCTTGGAAAAGCTCTTTCTTAGCAATAGGTTTTCAGTCATAATGGACTCACTACATGACTAAGTAAATATATATTTATTCAATGACTTAGATATGTATTTTTTCTTTTCTTACTTTTATTTGTTTTTTAAATTTATTTATTTATTTTGAATACCCATCCCTCCAGCAGTAACCATTTCCCACCACCACGAATCCCAGTAACCCTCCCACCCCCCAACACCCCCACCCTGCCTCTGTGGCAGGACATTCCCTTTTGTTCTCTCTTTCCTATTGGGTGTTGTGGTTTGTAAAAGAGTCAAGCCTGATTTTCAGGGAGAAACATTGGATAATTTACTTTCCATTGATCACTTTATATATAAGGAGAAGTCGTGTGGCCGCATAAGCAGCCGCGCGGTTTGGAGTGAAAGTCCTGTTCCCTCATGCTTGAGCTGTGCTTGTAGAGGCTCATGGTCACCGGGGTTCCATTTGGAGGAGGTGGGATGCAGCACTTACCCCATCTGGGACTACCCAGTGATCTCGGCTCTCTTTGGGACCTGGAGCATTCTCAGGGAGCTGTGGAGCCTCTCCGTGGCCTTTCTTTCTGTGGCTGTGTGCTGTAAAGATGGCCTTAGATATTATGTATTTAAAATAAATAGAATTAAAGCATCTTCGGGATACCAATGCCTCTGTTGATGCCCTGAAGTGATCTTGAGAAAAACAAAGTTGACTGCATGAGATTAAAACACAGGGGCCGAGCACCTCTAAGCTCCAGCCGTGCCGTGTGACCATTCTTACAGAAAGGCTTGACTCGTACTGTGCCCTCTCCATTTCTTTTCGCCTAGATTTCTTTTCCACCTAGTTCATTCTGATCCCTGTAGAAAGTCACTTCTTCATGACTACTGTGTGGAGGCAGGTGGTAGAGAGTGTTCCTGTTCTGTGGAATCTTTGTCCAGGTCTCAAGAGCACTTTAATGTAGTGTATTCTACTATCACAGAGCTACCTACCTTTCCCAGTGGACTCTAACCCTCCTGAAGCACTAAACTTGACCTTGGATATTTGTGGCACATATTCCAAAAGTAGTCCATTTTTGACCACGTGATATACCTCAAATAAAGTCTTCTTAAAAGAACGGATGGAGGAGAGCTAGAATGATGAAAGCCTGGCTATATGGGAGTGATGATTTGTGAGAGAGACACCGGGACAAGAGTCACACCATTTTACATAACTGAAAGGTTGGCTTAAAGTCATGAAAAATACAGATGTTTATATATAACTGGTTTGTACTCGGGTTGCAACAGAGCACATTACTAACATCACCATAAGCACATCTTATCCATAGTTATTATATACCCATTTAAGTTCAAAAGCAGGGCATAACTGGATAAAGAAATGTCAGATATGAAAGGGGAGATACTTAGTTCATCCTCAAGCCCAGAGTACAGGAGAGAGAAGGACAGGGAAGAAATGAATCGAGGTGGAAGTAAAAAGAAGGAGATGCGGGTAGGTGTCCGGGCCTTGAGTACATTGACTATAGGACGCGGGTGGAACTGGAGACACTGGTGGATGGAAGTGGGCTTGGTGCTGGAGCACTGTATGCCTGAAACTCAACTATGAACAACTTTGTAAAACATGGGGCCATAATAAGAGAAATTAAGGACACATACAAATATGAACAAATATTTTCTCTCTAAATTACAAATAAATGTCCAGATAATACCATAAATATGTATTTATATTATATGATCCAACCACAGCCATGCTGAGACCACTCTCCACACGCTTGGATGAGCCTCACATATGCAGGAACAGGCAGAGGAACCCAGGTGTGCGGGACCCGGGGCTGAGATCTCCAAGCCTGCTTGGTTAGGGACTGAGCCTTCTCCACCCAGATCCTCCATCTTCCAGTAGCTAGACAGTTACACCCACCAACTGTCATGTAACCCCATCAGCGGCCAGGATCCAGAGACTATAAAACCAAGCTCCCGGAAGTGCATGGCAACATTTGTGCATGATCTCTTGTTCTCTAGTTCTCGCTTTCAGAGAACCTGACAGGCTACTGAGAGTGTCCTGCCTGCATATATGCCTGACTGGAAACACCTGTAAAGGTGATTAGAGGCTGCGCCGAAAGTTTCCATCCCTCTTGGAGAGCCCGGCAAGCTACCGAGAGTATTCAGCCCGTGCGGCAGAGCCTGGCAAGCTACCCGTGGTGTACTCGATATGCCAAAAACAGTAACAATGATGGTCCTCATTCCCCTGACCCTGACAGAGCCCCCAATATGCCATTGGGCTACACTAGCACATGACAGGGAACGAATGGAGATGTTATTGGTGCCCGCTCGAGCAAATCGATGAACAACGGGGTGATAGTGATAGTGATGTCTTTATATATTATTTAGAAATGAATACATATTGTAGAATAAAAATGCTATCTATGGACTGACATAGACCCTGCCCAATGAGAAAGGGAGTTTGGAGTGGCAGGGGTGCAGGAATCACTGAGCAAATGGAGACCAAGGCCATTTCCCAGGCAGTAAGTCTTGAGCCAGAGAGCAAGCTACTTTTGGTGGTGGATGGTCTCCGAGTCTACTTGGGGTAGCTCCGCTTTGCTTCCCTCTGGCCGGGTGGTCCCAGACTCTATCTAGGTCCTTCTGACCTTTGTGTCTCTGCAGTCCGAACTGCCCAGCTGGTCCTGAGCCAGATACTGCAGCAAGCAAGCAGGTTGGGCTCTGCAAAGCCCATCCTCACTGTGCGTTCCTGCCATCTGGGACTGTCTATTCACTCACACACCCTCTGGATATCCGGAGGTCACTGTCACACTGTCACTGTCCTCCCATTGTTCATTGATTTGCTCGAGCGGGCCCAGTAACATCTCCATTGGAGACTTTGTGCTTACTGTGTTTTTTGGCATATCGAATACATCACGGAGAGCTTGCCAGGCTCTGTCCTGCGGGCTCAATACTCTCAGTAGCTTGCCAGACTCTCCGAGAGGGACGGAGGAATCGAACTTGGGTCGACCATGTTGGCTGTGTGCAAGGTAAACGCCCTACCGCTGTGCTATCGCTCCAGCCCCATCCGGAGGTATGTATATATATTTTTAATATATTCATTTCACTTGATATCTACTTAAGTTCTTAAGTTTTAAAGTACTATAGTGGTCTTTGAAAGAAATACTAAGATGTTAGTATTTTCCATCTTTTTTTCAATGAATGAGGGCAGCCTTTATTTATTTATTTATTTATTTGATAACAATTAAAATAATTTTTACTTTTTAAAAAATTTTTTATTAGTGAAGCACCACGTGAGATACAGTTGTAGACTTACAAATTTTTGTGCTCGGGTTTCAGTAATACAATGATTGAGTACCCATCTCTCCACCAGTGCCCATTCTCCACCACCAATGATCCCAGCATCCCTTCCTCCCCCTCCATCCCCCCCAATCTCATCCTGCCTCTGTGGCAGGGCATTCGGAGGTTTAAATTCTGCTTCTTTGGCAGGCCTGCTGGAAATAGGTCGTGGGGAGGTAGCTTGTTATGTACAGTGCCATCTAAAAACAGATTTCATCATTCCCCAGAACTGTGGCCAGCTGGACGCTGTCTATACCACAGCATTAACACCGCACCGCTGCCCCCGCGTCTGTGGCAGCCGGGGTTTTCACATTCCTCTCTCCACTCGCAATCTGCTGGGTACCAAGAGCAAGGATTTCAAGGGACCGGTCCCCCCCTTTCTCGCTGCAGTCTGGAGAGTATCTGTGCATGTTGCCTTCTGCGACACCCCCGGTCAGGGTCTGCGCTGAGCTATTCCTAATCCGCACGGGATTGACAGGATTTAATTTTCTTGCTTTAATAATAAATGATTCTCCTAGCCCCTGATAGAAGTTGATGGCTTCTTTTGTTTTTGTCTGTTGCTTGGCAATTTTATCTCCCCATTCATCTTGTGTTCTTTTGCGAATGCTTTCTAGCTAAAGGAAAAAAAAAACTCTCCATTTTATTATCTTGGATTTTTTTTCCTAGACTCTGTCTCTTTTTCTTTTTTTCTCCTCTCCCGTTTCCCTTTTCTTGTCTTGTTTTTGTTTTTTTTTTTCTTTTAATATTTCTCATTGGAGATCTGGGCCTTCTGTTACTGTATTGCAATTCCTACAGGAATTCACTCTTATTATGAAATCCGTCTCAATACATTCAGGCTTCTCTTTGGTATTTTGATATAACATAGTCTTTTAATCTAAGATTAGACCACACAAACCACCGATTTATTTTGGAAAGGAAATGTTTGATCAAGAATTGATTAAAGACGGTATTAGCTAATGCTGGGTCACAGTGCATGGTCCAGATTCAGCCTTCACAGAAAGACAACTACACTGTAAGTTGCAAGGAAAGCTTTGGAGGTGTTTATTTAGGAGTTGTTCTATTTTGGGAGCCCCTTCGCCCTGCTCTTTAATCCTTTAAGTTGGTTATTCTCATTTATAATAGGGAATAGTGTTACCTCTCTGCCCTTAATAGTTCTCTTGTAAAGTCTCCTGCATGGCTGACTCAATGCTGAAAGGTACATTCTAGTCCTTTCAGAATTTCATGGTCAAAATCTTAGTTTGGCTTCACTGTAATTAACAAATTGTTTGATAAATGAGTAAATGAGACCCTTAATGTACAAATCCCTGTTGGATAGTTTTTATAGCCATTTTGCTTTTCTAGAGCAACCTCAGACTTATAAAATATTTCATATATGGTCTGGAACAATAATATAGCAGATAGGCTATTTGCCTTAAATGTGGCCCACCCAGGCTTGATCCTGGCATTCCCTATGGTCGCCCGAACACTGTCAGGAGAAATTTCCACATGCAAAGCCAGGAGAAAGCCTGTAACATAGCCAAGTGTGTCCCCCAAACAAAAACAAAACAAACAAAACTATTCTCCAAAGCCACAAAGCTTCATGTGATATCTGGCCTTCGATTTGAGCAAAATGGAAAGAAAGCAACAGGTTGGCCTCTAAGAGATGGTCCTTTGGACACTGAGCCAGAAATCTCCCCACACGCATGCACACACTCCAGATTCCCTGAAGGTGCCACACGACAGATGAAGAATATGTGCAAGAAAGGTAAGAATTTCTTTACATCCCTGTCATAACTCCAGTGGATCCCAGCCAGGAGAGTTAGAGCAGAACACACACCAAACTAAATGAGAAAAACTGAGCTGTATTCAACCTGTCACCCTAAGATCTGAGTCTGCCTGCTGAGGCATCGGGTTAATAACTGAGCACCCTAGGGAGGCTCTATGCATTCAGTCTCATCTGAACTGCATGGGGCCGAAGACAGTTGTACTCCTTTAAGGAAGAAGAGATGGCTATCCTGAGAGCTTATTATCCAAATAAACCTTCCTCTGGGGAGAGTAATCACCCTTTAGCTCTTGATCCCGACCCCCAGAATATGGCTCTTCTCTTGAAGTAACTTTCCATTGTTGTCCGGACCTCCTTGATTGTCTGTCTGCTTGAAACTTCTGGGAATTTCTCTGGAAAAATTCCTCTCAAGAGCCAGAATATCAAGTACTATTTAAGAGGGAATGATTTCTTCACTTTGCTCAAATGCAATCTTCTTGAGGATATCCAATATACTAACAATTGATAAAATTAAAACTAAGCAAATTTTTATCTAATAAATCTGATTTCCATGTGACTCTGTGGGCAGAATCCTGAATTTTTATGGAAGGCAATTAAGTCTGACTTCAAAAGAGAACCTTAAATGGGACATAGTAAAAATGTAAAATATTTCTAGTTTGTGTTTCCCTTGGTTATTTTCACTTTAAGAGAACTGAACATTCCAATTATTATAAATTTTTACAAAAACTATGCATAAAACATATCAACCTTAATCAACTAAAGCTAGAGACATTTGCATAATCACAATTATACTGATATTCTTATGAATATATTTTTACTTATGGAATATAATCATAAACATTAAAAGAGATATTTGAAAAATCTATTTTTGAAAATTCATGATATAGGGGATAAAATTAGTATGTATAGAAAAGTTAGATCTTAGATAAAATATTAGAACTGTTTAGTCCACAGAAGATTTTATATCAGATTTGTAATTTGAATGACTAAACGTGATACTTTGCCCCTGTGATAGATTCTGCTTCTTTAAAATTATATATACAGTAAATATCTTTCCTCCTATAACATTTAATAAAACCTTTGTGGTCACTTTGAGCTCAGTGATGGCTGTATAATTAATAATTTCAAGTTTAATGTGTACCTTCACTCAATTGTTCTTTTCATAGCTTTTGACCTGTGTTCCAAGCAATTGAAGAAAATATCTGTGCTTTAGAGAAGATAATTAAAATGTTCTTGCTCTGCTAATTACATTGTTAAATTCATCTTTTAATGTTTGCATTAACCTTACCCAATGTTTAATACATGATTATAATGTTGAGATTCTATCATATATACATGTAGGTTTTCTCATCAGTCTCAATCCTAATGACTAGGATTAGCTTAAGTAATTACTTGAATAAGAAGACTGAACATTGCATGATATGGCTGTGTGAGACCATCGTTTTTTATCATTATTAACAGTAATGAAAAGACATGATTTTCTTAAATACATAAATTCACATTTTAAAATAATATTTTATTTTTATAAGGTTGTTCACAATAATTCATTACATTTAATATTAAAACATCAATCTCGCCACCATTTCACCTTCTTACCACTTTTTAAAACTTTCCATTCCAAATGCCAAACCGTGGCCCCCAAAGCAGAACCGAAACAATTAATTTTGTATTGCTTGTTATAAATAATCCCCTAAAATGGTCCAATGAAGTTTCCTTAGAGGAATATGTGTGAAGATTGTTATATTTCATCCTGGAGTCATTAATCCTTTATATAAGAGATTACTAACATTTTTGTTGAAGCCAATCAAATGTTGTGTGCTACTTTTGTTACATCAATGTTTCAGCATATGAGAGTACCAGGAACTCTAAAATTTAGAATACAATTATACAGAAGATTCATGCATGGGTAAAGCCTATGTTGCTCTCTTCTGGGGGCTTTATTTCTGAGTCTTTGGACCATGACTGTTGATGAGATTATGTGGCGCTAGAGACAGTTTGTGGGTGTGACTCCCACCTACAGTTAAACTTGGAATATGGGGGGGGGGGGCACAAGGTCCATTCCTGTTCCGAACAAGCTTGGAGCTTTCAGTAACAGGTCCCACATACCTGGATTTTTCTGTAGATCCACTCATGGGCAAGGTTCATCTGCACCTGTGGAGAGCAGCCGTGAGCATCTAGGTCTGCAGGTTTTTGGCTGCCGAGTTCTGTTGGGGTGAGAAGGGAAACTCAACCCGCCATCCTCTGAGTTGCTGCAGTGAAAACAGTCTGGTGTAGGTCTGGATGTTCTCTCTGAATTCACGTTTTTGAAAATGTATCTTGTTTGTAGAATAATTTGTAAAGTAGTCCTTAGCATCCCATATGCAATTTTAGGAAAAATTCACTTCACTTCACTTCTCTTTTTTTTCTTTTTTCCTTTTTGGGTCACACCCGGCAATACACTGGGGTTACTCCTGGATTTGCACTCAGGAATTACTCCTGGTGGTGCTCAGGCAACCATATGGGATGCCGAGTATCGAACTCAAGTTGACTGTGTGCAAGGCAAATGCCCTACCCGCTATACTATCTACTATTGCTCCAGCCCATTCACTTCTCATTTTATTTGGGATGGAATTTTATGTTCTGAAACAAAAATGTTTTATTAATTCTGTATTGATTTCTTTATATATTCAATATATACTTCTGCCTTTGCAGACCCAATTAAAAATCTACTTCTGTAATATTTTTAAGTCATAACAAAGGTCAAGTTCAATTTGGTAGATGTTAATTTAGTCCCCCTTATTTGGTAGGCACTACAAAGGTTACTCCTGGCAGTGCTCAGGAGTAAATATAAACATAAACATAAACAAGAAAAGAAGACTACCAAACCCAGAAACTGTTTTGGTATACTTACAACCTACGATTAGATCATTTCCACCTGATATGGAAATATTGACATAACAAGTATACAGGAAGGTACAGAAAAACAGAAAACTTTATCCAGCCTGGAAAATGTCAGGAAGACTTCTGTAAGAGAGCTTATGTGCCATATATTCTTTAGGAATGAGATCTTCATTTGTTAGATAATACAGTGGGTTTGACACTTGCCTCACCCACGGCTGACCTGGATTCTATTCCAAGCACCTGCTAGGGTCCTCTGAGCCCCACCAAAATTGATCCCTGAGCACAGAACCAAGAGTAAGCCCTGAGCACCTTTGTGCTTTAAAGGAATCAATATAGGAGTAAGGAACATATCCCCCCAAGTAAAAATTACCTCCATGAGATTGATGATCTTATGAAGCTTATTTTACAGCTACAATAATTCAATTGAGTGTCTAATTCATAACATCAACAAAGAAAAAGAAGAAAACTAGCGTATAGAACAGTATAACCTTTAGCAAGGAATGCTTAATAAAACAAATGGTAGCATATCAGCCAATGAGCTGTCTCAATTACCCTTAGCAGACTTTTTGGGGAGAAGAGACTTTTGGGCTACAATCAACAGTGCTCAAGAACTACTTCTGACTCTGTGCTCAGGGATCTCTCCCTAGTAATACTGGGGGTAGAAGTAGGGTCAAGTTGTTCGAAAGGCAAGCCTAAACCTCAGTTTCATCTCTCTGGACCACTCTTAGGAGAGTTTGAAAAAATCTTATTTGGTAATGTTTCTAAGAGTGCATGAAAATATTCAAATTCCTTAGAAAATAACGTAAGTCAGATAACTGAGCATCATGAAATTTATTTAGCAGGACTTTATAAATATGGCCTCATTAAATCTCATTACCTCTATGAGATTGATGTTCTTATGAAACTTATTTTACAGCTGCAATAAAGCAATAGCGGGGCTGGAGCGATGGCAGAGAGGGTAGGGCGTTTGCCTTGCACGTGGCCGACCCCGGTTCAATTCCCAGCATCCCATATGGTCCCCTGAGCACCGCTAGGAGTAATTCCTGAGTGCAGAGCCATAAGTAACCCCTGTGCATCACTGGGTGTGACCTAAAAAGCCAAAAAAAAGCAATAGCGCTTTGTTCATAAACTTTGTTACATACATGTGTCAGTTATTTGCTTTAAACCCAAGTAACTTGTCTCTAGAGTCAGACCAAATGGTGTTGTCTCATTCAAAGTCATGACTATTCCCTGTCTGTCGAATGACTAACTCACTGGAGGCTGGATTATGAAGTAGGAGGCAGGGTCTGCGGAACTCAGGAGCTAGATCCCCAATCTCAATATTGGATCAGCCCCTTAGAGGTTGGGACATGGTGAATCTGATGAAAAGTGCTCATCCCAAATGCCAAAAAAAAAAAAATCTGGAAATCCTAGTGGAGCTGCACTTGGGGCTGGATATCAGTAGAGGATAAAAATATACTGAACAGGTAGTGACAATATCTGATCATTCTTGAAGAAAGACCTCCTCTTCTTGGAGCTTCTTCAGTACAAGGACAGACATCTCCTAGAATTTCCATTGTCACATTAATTTTTATTTTGGGGGATTTGTTCCTTGCTCCATATTGATTCCTTTAAAGCACAAAGGTGCTCAGGGCTTACTCTTGGTTCTGTGCTCAGGGATCAATTTTGGTGGGGCTCATAGGACCATAACAGGTGCTTGGAATAGAATCCAGGTCAGCCCTGGGTGAGGCAAGTGTCCAACCCACTGTATGATCTATCTAGGCCTGCCACATTGATTGTGAAAGCCGCTTGATACTGATCATAGCATTTATTTTATATCTATTCATTATAAGTTTCCTGTTCATGTTTGCATTTGTTTCCTTGCCCCAATTAAAGAATCCTTCTTATAACTCTTTATTTTTCTTCAGATTAAGAAAGGCCATTCATGTAGCGAAAGGTTAACTAATGTGCACGTTCTGCTGAGGTGAACGTTGCTCATATGTGCAAGAGAGGAAGGAAAGTGGACTTTAAATAATGAAGATTTTGTCCACTATCATGAACAGTGATAGTGTTCTCCTCATTCTCATTCTCCTAATCCTGAAAGAGCCTTGAATATGGCACTTTTTAAAATCTCGGGGCTAGGACGAAGGAGAAGTTACTGGTGCCTGCTCGAGGCAATCGACGACAACAGGATGATCTTGATCGTGATCGTGATCATGAACAGAAGATGCTGTGAATGCTGTTACTTCAACCATGTTTGTCTTCCCAACACTGCAAGCCACAAGTATCCCAAACACTGAACATGACTTCACCAATGCAAAGGTGTGCAGTTTTCATTTATCTAACAGTTGGGTAAGCTGATTACATAGGCACCAAAATCTACGATAGTGAAGTAGCAAGTTACCTCTCACCTCTCCTCACCACCACTAAAGTGTCCCCAAGTCCCCCCCCCACCGCCCCCATGTTCCCTCTAGTGTGGCTAGAATCCTCCATGTTCCTCCAGGATTTGGTAATCAGTATTGTAATGCAAGGTCCAGGGTTTGACATTGCTTAATAATGTTTTTTCCTAATGTTTTGTCTCACTGTATTCCATAGACGGGGAGATGATCTTGTAATTTTCCTTCTCCCTCCAGACTTAACTTAGCATGACATACTCCAGTTCCATCCATGTGTAGCAAGCTGCATGATTTCTTCTTTTCTTAGAGCTACACTACATTCAATGTTATATACCCACTGCAATTTGATGTGATGTTTATTTTTAGAAACTACCCTAAAATCAAGGTAGTTAATCCTTGAGTGTGCTACTCAAAAGAACTTTGACTTTTTCCAAACTAGCCAGGGAATCATGATCACAGTCATCCTGTTGTTTGTCGATTGCCTCAAGCAGGCACCAGTAACGTCTCCTTTGTCCTAGCCCTGAGATTTTCAAAAGTGCCATATTCAAGGCTCTTTCAGGGTTAGGAGAATGAGACCCATCATTGTTACTGGTACTTGGTATATTGGGTACGCCATGGGGAGTTTGCCAGACTCTGCCATGTGGACAAGTTACGTTCGGTAGCCTGCCATTTTGTCCAAAGTAAGAATGAGATAATAAGATGTTGTGTGGCCTCAAGTGTAGCTGCACACTTTCGGAAGCTGGCTTTTATAGTCTCTGGGTCTTGGCCGTTGATGGGATTACATGGAGCTGGGGGCCAGTTGGTGCATGTGACCCTTGCCTACTGGAAGCTGGAGGATCTGGGTGGAGGATGCTCAGCCCCGATCTGAGCAGGCTTGGGAGATCTCAGCCCCGGAACCCACATGCCTTTGTTCCTCTGCCGGTACCTTCATGTGTGTGGAGAGTGGTCTCAGCATGGTTGTGGCTGGTTCTGGAGGTCTTCAGCTGCCGGAGCTCTGCTCGGGGTGGGGAGGGAAACTCAACCCGCCCCCTCCAAGGGGCCCTGGCAAGGAAAGCCAGGCGCAGGGGCAGGAACCAGGGAAAATATGACTTAAACTTGACAAGAAATCCTGCATGTCTCCAACGCCCCAGTGTAATTTTAGGAGGAATTTCTAGGGGTGTGTTTATATAATCCCTGTGGAATTTACTTAACCCAGATCAATTTTTGATGGTGACATCCAGTGGTGCTTAGGGCTTTCTCTTGGCCTTAACTTGACAGGGCTTTGGGGGCTATGTGTGATGTCAGGGATCAAACCTGGGTCAGCTGCATGCAATATTGTTTTCTCATTACCTTACTTCCTATACTAGTTCTCCAGCCTCAAACCCAGTCATATTTTTAGTAAGCTAATTAGGCTTAAGAGGTAAGGTGGGTCTAATAACTCTGAAGGCAGCAGCATCTACATTTGATTTTAATTCACTCTCTTTTCTGCGTTTGGTTTTGATTCAAAATGTCAACAAAAGATTACAGAAAGCCAATAGGCTCCCTGCAAACGTCTTTGATTTAGAAGTTCTTTTAACCCTAGTGATTATACTCACCATCCTATTTCAGGCCTGGTTTTGTGGAAGTACACAAGTTAGTCTATGGTCTTGTGAGGGGATAAGTCCTCTCTCCCTAAGCCCAGACTTAATGTTTGCAGACTGCATGCAGTCAGGAGGCCAAGTGAGGGTGAATATAATTAGGCTTGTCTGTGAAGAAAAGTTCAAGATGACAGATGTTCTAAAACCTTAACTCTGTTTGCTAATCACTTCTGACACCTATGACATGGAACAGAAACCACAGGAAAATCCAGATGCAGTATCTTTGGATATAGAGTAATTCTGTCCATGAGCCAAAGGCCCAGTTATCTTTCTGGGAACTCAAAAACTTGTAACACAATGGGGATAGTTTCTTGTATTTTAAATTAAATCAGCATAAGTTACAAATATACTTGTGACCGAGTTTCAGGCATACACGTTTCCAAAACCAATTTGTTGGTGATAGATTGAGAACAGGTATTCCTTAAAGGCAATTATTATATATTTCATAATATGTACATTTTAGTTTGGAATTCTACAGCAATTTTTCCCTATATCTTATGTCATCTGGCTTATTCAAATTATTCATGACTTCAGCACATTTGTTCCTAGTGGTGCTTCCAACTATGTGAAGATAAAACAGCAAAACTGAAAAGCTTTCAACAATAAAATAAAATTACTGGAGAATGGAACCATGTAGTAAAATGGAAAGCATTATTTATATTTGATGAAATCATGATCTTGTGTAAATTTCTTCCTGATTTTATGATGTTTATTTGAAAATATTTTTAAAACATGAAGCGCTCTTCAGGGTTGGAGCAAAAGTACAGTGGGTAAGATGCTTTGCACATGACTGAAACTTGAGTTCAATCCCAGGCACCCCAGATGGTCCCCTAAGTGAACTTGTCAGGAGTGATTACTGTGAGTCAGGAGCAAGCCCTGAGAATCAGCGAGTGTGTCCCCCAAGCCATTTAAAGCAACAACAATAGCAGCATCAAGTCCTTTTCAATTATGAAGCATGAAGATATATTCAACCCCCTTAGTAAAAGGAAAGAAAGGGTGTTTGGGCAAGGATTCCAGTGAAACTGATTACAGAGAAGGGAACTCAAGAATTGGAATCCTAGGGTTCTCACACTTGATCTACCTTAATGTACACATTGGAAATATGGCAAGAACTCTAGTCTCACGAAGTTGGAAAATTCGTCTCCATGACAACTCTGCCTATTCACATACACTGACTTTAGTCTTCCAACTCCTGATTTCCCAGGTAGTATTACATTGGCTCACGTTATCATTGCCCTGGTTTCAGAAGTCACTGCTTAGAGTCCTACAAAGAAGACTGCAGCGTATTAGAGACATCATGGCAGCACGAAGAGAAGCAACTGTGAGAAAATGGGCAAAGCAGAACTAGACTCAGGAATATCACCTTATCCTTTAAAGTTATAAGCTAAAATTACTCTATCAAACTCTGAAAGGGAGCTGACTGGCCGATATCACCATTTTTGCAATCATGTATTTTCTACTCTCTCCTTTTTTAAGGATTCTGTATTTTTGACAGATCTGCTGTATGACTTGATCTACTGTAGTTATCTTCTTGCAAAGTACTAAAAGTAAACACAAAGTACCGGGTTATGGGTATGAGTGTCTAATAGATTAGTGGGTTCTCCATGCTTTTTATGAGTTCCAAACTTCTTTTGTAAACTTTTATGTCACCTGGGGAATTTCCAAATAGTCCAAATATGCTTCTTTCTTATCATTCTAACTGTCCCATGCTTGAGGATACATCCTTTGATGGCCCTTTGAAGTCTAATAGTACTGCTTTTCTGCTCTCAATCTGCAGAAATCCAGGAGTTTAAGCATAAAATGAGTAAGCGGGATAAAATGCTACTAAATTACAACAGCTAAAGTTTTTTGCTGTCTCTTTGATCTCAAGTTCAACACCCCAAATGGAAGTGTTACATTATTCTTTTTAAAGAAAATTGATCAAATTATTAGATCCAAAATCATGCATAATTTACAGCTAATATTTCTATCCTGTGAATCAAGGAAATACAGACTCTCTGTACTATCAAAAACTCCTATCTAAACAAGTGAAAATTCTGTTTTACTGAAAATATAGATTTTCAATTTTACAATGATTATCAGTTGCAACTCTCTAAAAGTAATTTGGGTCACTACTTAAATCATTAGTACTTTCTAAAGAGCATGGTAGTTATGTTTCAGCATACTAAACAATAAACTTGTTTAATCCTATAGATTGGCTTGTTATACATGAATTTATGAAACTGCTTCCTTCCTTATGTTTTAAAGGAAGGTATCAGACCAGCTCATAATCACCTTCCCTTTCAGCTTTAAAATACCATGATAGAGACAGAGAGAAAGAGGGAGTGAGAGAAGAAAAGAGCCTGCCATAGAGGCAGGCTGGGGTGAGGGAGGGTGGGAGGGAAACTCGAGACATTGGTGGTAGAAATGTACTCTGGTGATGGGCTGGGTGTTGGAACATTATATGACTGAAACCCAATCACCAGCAACTTGATTATTGTATATCTCATGGTTAATCTATAATTTTTTAAAAAGTACCATGATAACGTGATAATATGATTCTTCAATTCTATTTAACATTCCCATTTCAATCAAAAGGAGTAGAGTCTAAGAAAAACTTGATGAGAATGGTAACTTTTATTCTCAGCTGCCTGTGAAAGTTTTCCTCTTTCTTGATAGCCTCTATCTTGTTCTTACAGGGCTGTTAGTGATTTTTCTCCAACTGCTCTAAATTATTACTTCCTTCAGAGCTAAAAATTTGTAAGAGGGGCTTGAAAACAGAAAATTCTCAATGATAAAGTATGATGAATTGCCAAAGGTGAAATTTCAGGAAATAATGGAGGTCCATCAAGTGACATTGTGTAACTTATCTACTGACTCCTTCTGGGCAAAGGTGACATTCGGAGAATTAAACTGGCTCTGAAAACTGAGTTCTGTGTTTCACTTTTCTTTTAAAATGAAACTAAATTATTAAAATACCTCAAGTTTAGATTATAAACTTGATGGTGTTGCTTATGCCATTGTGTAGGAAATGAAACTCTTAGGTCTTATCAGCAAACTTTTAAAACTGGTGCCATTTGACAAAATATGACACTGTTTTGTAAATGAAGTTTTATTGGACTGCAGGCCTGACAACTTGATTTTTTTTATCACAATAGATTTGTGATTTTATCGCAATTGAATATCAGGTATGTCTAAGGCTGCTTCTTCACTATTGCAGCTGAGTTGAATAGATCCTCCAATGACAAAGCTGGAATTTTTGCTCTCTCCCTCAGCAAAATGATATTATTGCCAACACTCCAACTAGAGAAGATAATATTAGTTTTAAAAATAATTGAATATGTGTGCATTTAACAAAAGGCCTGAGGAAAGCACAAAGCATCATTTGTAGGAATTGGTATTGAGAGTATTTTATGCACTGTTGGAAGCTTATGCAGAGGCTCACACCTGCTGTGGGATTCCAGATCCAGTCACAAGATTCCTTGTGTTCTAACCTCCCATACAGGTGCCAGCTGCTCCTCACAGTACCAACAAGAAAACAACGGCACCTCTCTGTCTGTGGACAAGTAGCTTTGTCCAGTACTGCGTACTTTGGAGCTTCCCTTCTAAAAGAAGCGTCTCTGTTTGAAATGTTCACCACCCAGGTCAGCCAAACCACTGTGGAATAGCATTTCGGGGGCTGCTGTTCTTGCTGGTACGCTTTTGTTTATTTGCTTTTGTGCCTGCAAATTGGGTTCTCAGCAGTCTCTGCTAGCTGAGGGTCAGGCCTACTGCCTTGCTCGTGAGCAATAGCGCCTATAAACATCTATAAGCCCTGAAACAGCCAGAAGGGTTGACAGTCTCACTTAATGGTCCTTTTACCAAAAGAGATTTACTTTCCTACGTAATCCTTTACGGTTATATAATAGAAGGCATTTACAAATATAATTTTAAGAGTTTCTTAAAATATGAGAGCCATTGAAGGTACCCTAGTATCTATCACTTAATCACTTAACTTCCCGTTAGTCGTCGATTTGCTTGAGTGGGCGCCAGGAACGTCTCCATTTGTCCCTGTCGCGTGCTAGTGTTGCCCAATGGCATCTGTTCGCTCTGGGAACATGAAGGGCCTCAAACCGATCGTTCATGGTCTTGATGAAGAAGGCTGACCATCTGGTAGGTGGGCGGCCACACGGTCTTTTGACATCCCGTGGAATCCAGTCGGTAACAGCTCTAGTCCAGCGGTCGTCTTTAAATCTCATTACGTGACCAGCCTATCTGATTTTCAACACCTTGGCAAATGAGACAGCGTCCCTGATTCTTGATCATCCACAGATGTCAGAACTCCGGATTCTTTCTCTCATTTGAGTGAAACGTGATATTCCAAGCATAGCTCTTTCTATTCTTCTTTGGGAGACCTGAATAGCGTTCTCATCTTGTTTGTGTAGGGCCCAGGTCTCTGAGGCATATGTTAATGCAGGAAGAACAGTGGAATCAAAGAGATGTGCCCGGAGCCGGAGGTTCTTCATCCTCTTAGCTATTTCTTTGAAGTTCTTGAAGGCGTTCCAAGCCGCTCTCTTCCTCCTGCGCAGCTCGGGTGCCAGTAACCAGTAACTACAACTGGTCTCATTCACCTAGTATCTATACTAAAGTGTATTTGTCTAAACAAAATAACAAAACTGAAAGAGCACTAGAGCTGGCATTGAACTGTACTGAAGATGAAGTATACTTACAGATTCATTCTACTTATAATTACACTTCCAGAACTCAGATATGGTCCTATATGAGTTCCTGTCAGTTGAAAGTTTAATTTTTGGAAAGGAAGACTTTGTTATTGTTTGTAGAACTGAATAGTTGATTTCATAGAAAGATGGGATGATATTGAGACATTATATGTGGTTAAATGACATCAAGTCACTAGATGTCAAACTACAGTAGAAGGACTTACTAATGATTCAAATAATCCAAGCAAAGGATCGGAGAGATAGTACATGGGTTAACTAACATATGTTGCATGCAACTGATCCCAATTCAATCCCTCGTATTATATTTTCCCCCATGCCTCACTGGGGAGGCCCATAATTCCTGAACAATCTCAGGTATGGCCCTGCAGGTAGCAAAGCACCACTACCTACAGCATCGCCACATTGGGTCCTTGCATTGAACCAAAGCCCAACTGAGAATCTCCAAACCAGGCCTTGTATCTCCTGAGCATTACCTAGGATTCCCCCCACCCTATGCTTCACACACACACACACACACACACACACACACACACACACACACACACACATACACACACACACATAAAGGTAAAGGTAAAGGCCTTCCCGCTGATCGTCGATTTGCTTGAGCGGGCCTAGTAACATCTCCATTGGAAACTTTGTTGTTACTGTGTCTGGCATATCGAATACTCTCGGTAGCTTGCTGGGCTCTCTGAGAGGGGCGGAGGAATCGAACTCGGGTCGGCCATGTTGGCCGCTTGTAAGGTGAACGCCCTACCACTGTGCTATCGCTCCGCTATCGCACACACACACATAAACAAAATAAAAACAATAGTCCCAAAGTATTCAGGCAATTTTAGACACAAGTAAGCAGTGCAGTTCTGAGTCACCATCATCCTAATAGAAGGGTTTCTTCCTGATGCCATTACAAGGATGTGTTGTGAAGAAAATCCAATGTGTGAGGTTATGAGCTATGCATGCATGTTTTTGTTAGCATAAAAAAGTCCATTTTGTAGCATAATATGAGTCGGACACCGGAGGACAGTAGACAAAAGGGCCAGGAATATTGCTCCATAGTTCGAAGCCTGTCTCATGAGCTGGAGGGGAGAAGGCAGCTGGAAAAAAGAAGGGGGCCACTAAGTCAATGATGGTTGGAGGAATCGTTCGGGATGGCGGATGGATTCTTAAAGTAGATACAGGACCAAACATAATAGCCTCTCAGTATCTGTATTGAAAACATAATGCCCAAAAGTACAGAGAGAATATGGGAAAAATTGTCTGCCATGGAGGCAGGGGGAGGGTTGGAAACGGGGAGTATGCTGGAGAGATTGGTTGTGGAGAATGTGCACTGGTGGAGGGATGGCTGTTTGATAATTGTATGACTGAAACTAGAACATGAAATCTTGTAACTGCATCTCACAGTGATTCAATAATAAAAAAAATTTTAAAGGTCCGTTTTGGTTATAAACCCTCCCTAATTTATACCATTTTTAATTATCAAGTAGAGATGATTTTTCCCAGGAAACCATGCTCTGATTAATTAATATATTCCAGTTTTGTTTACAAGAGGATAGATGAGGCTATGTGACTAAAAGTGCTTCATCAATAAAGACATTTTTCCTTCCATAATGGACTAATGCTATTAGTTTAGCATGTCTGCAAACACTTTCCATTAACATATTTACAAGAGGATTTGATGAGGTCTGTTTTTCCTACCCCGGAGAGAGGAAAGGGGCTAAATTCCAATTGTTAATCTTTCTGTTCACTGTCATTACCTGTGAATTGCCTAAAGTGGGGTGATATTGGCAGTCTAATCAATATTTTTCAATAATTATCCTTCTCAGCAAACCAAAATAACTAGCTGTTTTGTAACTTGTTTTGGTTTGTCAAAATGGATAATGCAGCATTTAAAGGGGGAATTTGTTTGGAGCAAACCAAGTTATAGTCATATTAGACAGTAATAACTTAAGGCTAATTGTGGGCATAATAGATAACATCTCTTATGTAGATGCAATGAAGATACAAAGGTAACGTTTTTAGACCTGGGAAATAATTAAACAAAAATATGGTAGCAAACACTAACACACAATACTTAAATCACGTATGTTGATTGATCGCCTTAGCATCTGGTGTTGAGAATCATTGTAGTCATTGCCCAAATGAGTTGAATGAAGGTCCTTATTTTCTAAGTTTTTGTTTCTGCTTCATTTTTTGAGTCTGTGTTAGATATATTTATTGCCCAGGGATTTTAAGAAAGATATTTAAAAAAGATATCTTTTGCATCAATAAATGCCCTTTTTCTGAATAAAACATTTTAGTCCCAGGTTTCCAGGAGTTTAATTTATAGTTTGCTGCAGGTTGACTTTAGGTGGATCTTGTGACCACTCACTACTTTTGGACTAGCAGAGCAAAGCCTGGCAAGCTACCCATGACGTATTCGATATGCCAAACACAGTAACAACAAAGTCTCACGATGGAGACGTTACTGGGCCCGCTTGGGAAAATCGATGAACAACGGGAGGACAGTGACAGTGACAGTCCCAGGTTCCAAATTTCAACAATTCAATTTATTTCAAGAATTCTATGTTTTAAGAAAATCACTTTGGCAGTTATACAGATAAAGATTTTTATTTTTTTGCAACTTATGAGTGCGTAGCAGAAACAAGACCTCAAGATTCCTAATAGACAAAACATGAAGATGGAGAGTGAGTGGACCATTAATAATATGTTTCAGGATACATTTTAGAATATATCATTAGGATTTCATGCCACCCCAAGTTTTGCATCCCTGGGACTGTTTGCCACTGGTTGGCAACTGTCCAATCTAATAGTCACAACTAGGAGCATACGTTCACCCAGCTAGAAACTCTCACATTCAGCATATTGATTTGGCACAGTAACAAAATAATTTGCTGAAACCCGTTAAAACGGTAAGAGCATACCTTATCTCGAATAAAAAATCCACTGTAAAAGGAGCTTCAGGATGATCTACAAGTTCAGCTTTTAACTAGGTACTTCACATTGAGGCAGATACTAAACTCGGGGTCCCCATCCAATAGGGTTTAGAAAGTAATAAAATAAAGATATTGTCTAAAGAAAGGAGTTATTCTGTTGCCAGCTCTTTTTCCAGTCATAGCCAAAAAACAAAAACTGGACCTCTTTGGTAGAGAAGGAACCAAGACGTGATAAGTGTGAATGACACCAGAGCGAGCCCCATATAGCCTTGGTCCACTCTCAGTTGTGAGTGGAGAAACTTCAGAACGAACAAAATATTCCTAATTGAGAATATAGAAGGAAACCAGCTCAAGTTCAGAGTGTTTCCTTTTCCCTTGGCAATGGAGTCCTCTTTTCAGGAAGTCCCTAAGCTGAGGACATTTGTAAGAACCCTGCACTGCAACTTTGCAAAAACTGGTGACATGCATTCCATTCTCGAACTCGTTTTCTTAAGAGTAGACAAGGAACCTGGGAATGCAGAGTGGAGGTCAGAACTGATTTTCCTCTTTGTGCAAAGAGCAAACCTCACTTGTGCCGAAGACCATGGCTCTTGGAAACATGAGTCCATGGGACAAAATTTCATGACATAGAAATCAAGTGAATCACAGGTTTAGCTTGCCCTGAAACTTATTCCTAGAGAATAAATCAAAGGAATCCAGTTATCTCACAGCATTGATAGAAGGTAGTAGGGTAGCAAAGGTTTGCCTCAGGGGTCTGTTTTTATTGTAAGAAGAATCTTTAGCAACAGACCAATAGCTAAGTTCTTATATTTCAACAGTAAGAACTGGCTACCTGCTCATTCTACTCATTTTTTCATCAATGACTAGTTGTATTGCCATAATCGGTAATTCGAACACGATGAATGATGCAAGAATTGTATATTGCCACCCCAGATACATGAAAAAAATATCAAGGATGAAAAAAATAAAAAAGGTTGTGACCTAGAAGTGCACTTGAATTTATCTTTTTCTAATATTTTTTTCTTCTAGACAAATTGAAGTAATTTAAGGTATAGTTATGAACCATGAGTAATTATTAAGTTATTCTAATTCAGTATAGTTATAGGAAATATTTTACTTACTTTACTTATTTTATTAGTGTGAAATCACTGTCACAGTATCACTGTCATTCTGTTGTTCATCAATTTCCTTGAGCAGGCACCAGTAATGTCTCCTTTGTCCTAGCCTTGAGATTTTAGAAAGTGCCACATTTGAGTCTCTTTCAGGGTCAGGAGAATGAGGCACATCATTGTTATTGGTTTTTGGCATGTTTAATATGCCACGGGGAGTTTGCCAGACTCTGCTGTGTGGGCAGGATACTTTTGGTAGCCTGCCAGGTTCTTCAGAGTAAGGACTAGATAATAAGATGTCGCACAGCTGCAAATGCGGCCGTGCACTTCCAGGAGCTGGGTTTTATAGTCTCTGGGACTTGTCCGTTGATGGGATTACACAGCGCTGGGGGCAGTTGATGGGTGTAATGCCTACATACTGGAAGATGGATGATCTGGGTGGAGGAGGCCTCAGTCCCAATTCGAGCAGCTTGAGATCTACACCCTGGGTCCTTCACACCTGGGTTACTCTGCTGGTTCCTTCATGAGTGAGACTAGTCCAAAGGTGTGGAGAGTGGTCTTAAGCATGGGTGTGGCTGGAACCAGAGGCCTTCAGCTGCCGGGGCTCTGCTCGGGGTGAGGAGGGAAACTCAACCCACCCTCTTCCAAGGAGCCCCAGTGAGGACAGCCAGGCACGGAGGCAGAAGACTGCGCTGTTCTCTTCTGGGAGCTGGTGAAATATTTCACATTATATGCCTGCTAATGTGCTGGCAAATGTTGGAGCATGATGGACATTTCACAGTTAACAACCTCCAACTTTTTCTATGAACTACAAGGTACTGGCGTTAAAATTATAATCAGTGAATAAATTCTACCAAGAGCAATCGTTGCAGAGATACAATTTAATATACAAAGTATGCAGGGTGAATTTTTGTTAGAGAAAAGAGATTAGCTTTGTCCTAAAGGAAATTTAGCAGTTGTGTCAGAATGAGAAAAGAGAAGTTTGATACAAAACTTGAATGGATATTAAAAGTTTTATAAAGTAATTAGAGAAGGAATTTTATTTGTCATGTTCAAAGCTGGCTAAGATTTGATAACTTATTTATAAGAATTTCAAAAATAGATTTATTTCTGAGAAGTAGCTGTAGTGTCAGAGTATACCAATGCAAAATGAAAATTCGGTTTTCTTTTTATCTTTTTTACAAAGCTTTCTTCCTTTATTGTTTCTCAATTTAGAGCATAACTATTCTGTAGCTTATCAGAATTCATCTGTTTTTTAACTAATCTTTTAAAGTTCCTAATTATTTGAGTGAACAAATTTTCTTATAAAATAATTGACGTTCTTTGAATAATATATCATCAATGTTAACTTTTTTTGTTTGTTTTGGGGTCATATCCAGTGGAACTCACTGTTTACTTCTGGCTCAGAACTCAGGGGTCACTCTTGATGATTGTTGAGGGACCATACATAGTTAAGAGAAGCGAATCTTGGTCAGTCACTTGTCAGGCAAGTGTCTTAACCACTATACTGTCTCCCCGGTTCTACATTAACTTTCAAAAAATTAAGCACATTTACTCAATAATTGTTTATCCCATTTATCCCAATGCATTTCATAATATATATATAGAGAGAGAAAGAGAGAGATGATTTTTTATAGGATCTTACAGTGACACATCATAAGAACCAAGTTAATAGCTTACTAAGGTCTTGCTCTTGGCAATGTGCATCTCTACAGATCTAGATGAACATCTGTAAGATAATATCATAATATTCTTGTATTTATACTCCAAGAGCTATGCTTGAAGTATCACGTTTCACTCAAGTGAGAGAAAGAATCCGGAGTTACAACCTCCATTGACGATCGAGAATCAGGGACCCTGTCTCATTTGCCAAGGAGTTGAAAATCAGATGGGCTGGACTCATAATGCAATTTGGACACAACTGCTGTACTAGAACCATTACTTACTGGATTCCACGGGACGTCAAAAGATCCCGTGGCTGCCCACCTACGGAGATGGTCAGACTTCTTTGTCAAGACCTTGAAGGATTGGTTTGAGGCTCTTTGTGCTTCTGGAGCAAGCAGACGCCATTGGGCTACACTAGCATGCACAGGGACGAATGGAGACGTTGTTGGCACCTGCTCAAGCAAATCAATGAGGAATGGGAAGTCAAGTGATCAAGTGATTATTGGATTTCTGTAGAGTTTGTGTTTTTCAACTTAATTGGAGTAGAAATTAAATAGGAATTGACTCCTATTTCACTAGCAGATATATGAGAATGAGTTACTTGTAGGATTGCTTTACTAACTTTTTAACATCTGTAAGATTGGAGTGAGAACCTCTTCTTCCATTTGTTTTACAACTAATCACCTTTGGGTTCTATTGACTTCCTATATTGGTTTTCTATTTTCAATTTCATTAATTTGTGCTCCAATATTTTAATGCAATTCCAGGGATTTAACATAGGAGTTTACACATGGGAGGCATGCTCTCTACCACAGATCCATATCCCTGCACCACTCTTGTATTAAATTAAAAAACAACAACAACATTTGAAACTTCAAATCTATAGTTGAATTACACAGTAGTCTGGGAGGTGACACTGTGTGATATCTTCTCTGAAATTTGTGAAGATGTGCTTTAGGACTCACATTGTGTTCTATTTTGGTGAATTTGATATTGAGAAAACTGTGCTATCCGCTGGTGTTGAATGAAGTAGTCTGTAGATGTCAATTATATTCAGTGATTGATGGTGTTTTGAGTTCATCTATGTCCTCAGTGACTTCTCATCTGCTACAACTGTTCATGTCTGATCAAGGGATATTGAAGTCTCCAACTGTGATAGTAAATGCAGTGATTTTTTTCTGGAACACATTTCAGTTTGGGCCTTGTGTATGTAGATCCTCTGCTGTTAGATGTACACATTTTAGGGATTTTTACATCTTCTTGGAGAATTTACTCCCTTGTAATTATATAATGTCCTTTCTATGACAGGTTTTATTATTTAAAAGTTTTCTTTGCCTGAAATAACACAGCTCTTCTTATTTTCATTTGAACAGCATTGATGTAGTATATGTTACAAACTCCATTAACTTTTAATCTATGTCTTTATAAGTGGAGATTTTGTTGATGGCTTCTGTTTTAAATGTGTTGTTTGATCCATTACCATCTCTGTTTAGTTGTTGAATCTAGAGAGTTGACACTCAAAGCAACTGTAAATATGATTGAATTAATTTGTGCTATATTTATATTATTGCTTTCTGTTTGTTCAATTTTTTTGGTTTATGCTTTGTTTTCTACATTTTGGGTATTTTTTGGGTTAATTGGAAGTTTTATATGGTTCATTTTTTTCTCCCTCAGTAGCTTATCAGTATAGTTCATTTTTCAAAGTTATTTTTAGTGGTTGCCATAGAATTTGTAATATACATTTACAAGTTATGCAATTCTATTATCAAATAACAAAACAGCCATAATTATTTCAAATACATTTATTTCTTTTCATAGCTAATGCTCTGACTAGGACTTTGATATGCTGAATAAAATTGGTGAGTGGGTACCTTAGGCTCCTGAGTGCTAAGGAAAAGCTTTTTTTTTTAAAAAAAAAATTTATTAGTGAAGGGAAAAGCTTTTTACCATTGAATATGCTGTGTGCTGTGGGCTAATCTTATATATCTTTATTATGCTGAAATTCACTTTTTTTTCTTTTTTGGGTAACACCCAGCAATGCACAGGGGTTACTCCTGCCTCTGCAGCCAGGAATTACTCCTGGCAGTGCTTGAGGGACCATATGGGATACTGGGAATTGAACCCGGGTCAATTGCTTGCAAGGCAAACACCCTACCTGCTATACTATAGCTCCACCCCTGAAATTCACTTTTCAATGTCCAATTTATCAATTTTTTAGTTGTTGAACTTAAATACGTTATTCATGCATCAGTGGAGATGATCCTGTGATTTTTATTCTTCACTTAGTTAATGAGGCATATCAGATTTATTTGGTGTTTTTTAATTCTGCCTTCTACCACAGGTGTGTGACCCATGGACTGTGCTGATGGATGCAATTTATTAGCCTTTTGTTGAACATTTTTAAGTCTATTTCATCAGAAATATTGGCCTGTAATTTTCTCTTCTTGTAAATTTTTTGCCTGGGTTTGGTATTTGGATAATGCTGATCTTATAAAAAAGTGATTTGAAATGCTCCTACATTGAAATTAAATAAAAATCATTTGCAAGAGTTTGAAGACAGTATCAAATATAGGATGCTGTGCACTTTAAAATTTTAAGAGGACAGATCTAAGGTTGTTTTCTTACCAGTCTAGAAAAAAAAATAGCTTTTAGGAAATATTTTAAGTTTTATTTTTACCAATCTCATGTACCGCTCTCGTTATTAATAAGGGAGATAAAAGTATGATATTATTTCTAGTAATAAGGCTTTTATCAGGAAGAGAAATAGCATTTTAAATTTAATATAGAATATATTCACGCTACCCAATAGTTGCTCTCAACATTAGTCTATCATTTATGTTCATTTTATGGAACTGCCTGGAGACTAGAGGAAGCGCTGTCTCTTGTTTAAGGCCTGAGGATGTATGTATGTTACTGTAACAAAAAAATAAACTATAAATGTGACGATAGTTCCACAGAAGGTGCTTTGGCTGTAATGCTATGTATTTACTTTTGTAGATTCAAAAATATCCATGCAAGAAGCATGTGATAAATATAAAGGGTGAGCATAGGCTTACAGATGCTCTAGTCCAACCTCCTCAAGAGAAGTTGAACATCACATCCTCTACCTTTAAGAGGGGGGATTAGCAGATTGCTGCTGGGTATTGATTACCAAAGCCACACCTTCACTAACACCTGAGTTTTCGTCTTTTCCAGGCAGCCTCCTGGTGATTAGAGCTGACATTGGGGCTCTGGATGGACAATTACTTTCCTGAGGTCACTATCAAATTGGCCACAAGAACCGGTGTTAATGGTACTTCTATTCCTCTACCCAATTCCGTTGGTCCCCTTGGCCCTCGCTGGAGTTGGTTCCTAATGGGCTTTCTCAGTCAGCTCTGTCAGCTCCGAGCCCAGCCAGCCACAGGAAACGATTGTTTGCCTGCCAGAGAGCTCACGGTGCTCCTAGCACAGACACAGGTCAATCATCACAGCTTAAAGATGCTTTAGTGAGCCGAGATTTTGCATTTAAACCAGTCTCAATGTAGATTGGATGTCAACTTTATATGCATCGCTCCTTTAGTATCTTCTCTAAAGATTTACTTCCAGCCCTGAGAACAGATACAGGTTCACTATCTTCAACAGCATTAGATACCAAGGAATGTCCTTATTTTTTCCTTTATTTTTTGTGTCTCTGAGAGTGTGATGGAGAGTCTGTTTGCAAGACTTTTGTTTATTTGGTTTGTGAGTGTAAATAACCTGTCTGATTTTTTTTTCCTTGTTGAAGTTTTTTTTTTTTTTTTACATCAGTCCTTTTGGATTCTGGATTCTGTCCTATTTTTGTTTTAGGTGTCATGAATATCCTTCATTAGCCAGCTGTTGTTTATTTTATGTGTATCTACCAGATAAATACGAAAATTGATGGCAAAATATTTCAATCATTCCACTAATGAATTTTGTGTGTATGCATATATATGCATATATATATATATAAATAGAGAGAGAGAGAGAGAGAGACATTCCATTTAAAGCTCATTGAGATTGGCATTTCTTGTTTCCATCACGGAATTTTTCCCCTATGCATTAAATATTCAGCCCGGAACTAAAGGAGGAGACTATCTGTTTCACATATATCTTTTGACCTGCAGGTCCATTTTCCTGAATCTAGTTTATGAATCTAGAAGTCTGCTAAACTAATTTTGCATTGGTCCCATTATCTTATATTACAGCTCTCAAGAATTTAGTATTGTGATTTTGTCATGAGGAAACAGGTTTATATTTCTCTAAAAATTGGGCAAGAACCCTTTGGGAAGGTTTGTGTTGTTGGAAACATGAGTGACTGGTGTCTGTTGTTTTCAGTCAGAGCAAGCCTCTGCTTCTCCAGTGCTCTGCAACACCTCAGTCATGATTAATACAAGAAAACCAGTTCGAGTGCCAATTTAAAGACTTTATTTTCAGTTTAAATTACTCTTTTGAACTGGAGACATAGTCCAGGGGATAAAGAACTTGTCTTGTATTATATAGCCTACCCTTGGTTTGATCCCTGGCATTATAGATGTTCCTTTTGAGTACTGCCAAGAGTGATCCCTGAGCAGAAATTCAGAATAAGCCCTGAAACAGTTGGGTATAGCAAAGCCCCAAATACTCCTACCACCCCCCTCCAAATTATGATTTAGCACGAAAAGGTCAGATTCTAGAATGTGAGTCCTTAAAAATAATTAGGAGTAAATATTTGCAAATCTCAAGTAAACACCTGACAAAAGAGACAAATATTTCTGCTTTTGAAGGGAAACGTCCTCCTCTAGGATCTCCTTAGTCTGGAGTACTCCTTCCCCTTGTAAGTTGTCACAGGAAGAATATAGAAGTCCCTGAGAATGATCCTTTGCCCACTGAGACCAGGGAAAAGCGACATTAGAAGAGAACCAAGCAAGCTCAGGGGTTCTTCTGCAGCCGAAGCAGAGTAGAGAAGAGAAGAACCAGTGGGAAACCAGCTCACAGTTTTGAAAGGAGTGAGGTGCATCCTTGGTTCTTGTGCACATGCAGCCCTGAAGGGAATGTTGGGTTTTCAGAAGTGAAGGTAAGAGTAGAAAATGCTTGACTGCTGAGTGTCCAGAGAGAGAGAGAGAGATTCCATCTGTTTACTAACCATGTCGACTGCCTTCCGCTCCAGTTCCTGACCCTTCATCCTTAAGCGCCCCTCAGCCTTAGGACAAGCTGCTGGTCCTTCAAACCCTTTAATCCTTCCTCATGCGTTTGAAGGCTATCACAAATTTTGCATCTTTCTTCCAGTATTCTTCTTGGTTTTAGGTACCAGTCTTTTTATTTTTTTTTCTCTTATAATCTTCTAATTTTTCTCTCATTATTTTAAATTTTCCCCTTTCACTATCACATAAATGTTGATGGCACCACACTGATGTCCCAGGTCCTAATGGAGTTTTCTGTCCTTCCCATCATCTGTGGATTGTAGCTACATGGTGCCTCCCTGGTCCATTGGATTTCAACTGGTCATTGCTCAGGGACCTCAGGGTCATGTTGAGGTCTCCAAAGAAATGTGTTGACACAGAGACACCTGCAGACACTTTAGTAGTGGTAACGGTGGAGTAATTTTTTTCTTCACTTAAAACCATGTATTTTAAACCAATCATTGGTGGTAGGGAACATACACTGGTGAAGAGATGGGTGTTGGAACATTGTTATGACTGAAACCCAATCATAAACAACTTTATAACTGTGTATCTCACTGTGATCCAACTAAAAACATTCCAAAAGAAAAAGGAAAAAAAAAAGAATTGGACCAGACATGGACTGGAGCGATAGCACAGCGGTAGGGTGTTTGCCTTGTGCATGGCCGGCTGAGCCAGGTTCGATTCCTCTGCGATTCCTCCTCCCCTCTCAGAGAGCCTGGCAAGCTACCGAGAGTATCTTGCCCACACAGCAAAGCCTGGCAAGGTACCCGTGACGTATTCGATATGCCAAACACTGTAACAACGAGTCTCACAATGGAGACATTACTGGGCCCACTCGAGCAAATCGATGAACAATGGGAGGATAGTGCTACAGTGTGGACCAGACATATGATATGCACTAAATGAGATATTGGTATAAAACTCAGATCAAAAATAAATTGAAAAAAATATGCATGAAAACACCATTACACGGAGTTAATGTGTTTGTTTATTGGTCCTGGGCTGGAGCGATAGCACAGCGGGTAGGGCGTTCGCCTTACACGCGGCCAACATGGCCGACCCGAGTTCGATTCCTCCACCCCTCTCGGAGAGCCCGGCAAGCTACCGAGAGTATTCGATATGCCAGACACAGTAACAACAAAGTCTCCAATGGAGACGTTACTGGGCCCGCTCGAGCAAATCGACGATCAACGGGAGGGCCTTTACCTTATTATTATTATTGGTCCTAGAATTGGGCTGTAATATTGATAAGCTTATAAAAGCACATCTCAATGGAATAAACAGAGTTCCCTAAAGTACATGCTTTCTGAAAAGGAAGACTGGGGCATATGAAAGTTTTTTTTTAAAGTTTAGTCTAGCTGAGAAGAATGGTAAATTCCTCTTGATCAAGAGCCTGCACTGTTCACATTGATCCTCTGATACAATCAGAGTAATGTTTCCAAACTGTGACTCTATTATATCAACCTGTCATTGAGAAGTCCTGCCGGGTCTGCCCACAAAACCAACAGGGACAAGATTCTTCCTGGGATTCCGCATACCCTGTAATTTCACAAGAATTGTTCTCCAACCATAATGAACTCTTTGTAGTTACGAGAGTCACATTTGTAACTCTCCATGCTGCTATTATTCCAACTTTTGTTCTCTGATCATGTTTTTTCATTGTTACTCCTGGAGATGTTGTAAAAAAAATCTACCAGGGCACTTTTTTTGGATCTTCTCACTAATTAACGTCCTGTGAACCCTCCTCAAGTTCTTTTAAACTCCCCCGCTGCTCCAATCTTTCTTTGCTCAGGAAGACAGGGCAGTTCTCCTGAGCAGGAGGTGCATGGGCATCTATCTTCTGAGGAAGAATGAAACAACTGAGATAAATAATAGATTAGCTATACTTTGTTAAAATGAAAAACAGTTTCTTTAAAATGAAGGCTGTAGCTCAGTGATGGAACACTTGACTGGTGTCGGGTCTATAAGGCCCTGGGTTCAATCCCTGTAAGCATAAACACAGATTTAAGAAGAAAAATTGAAACAAGAACATCTGTTTTCTGAAGACTATGTTGAGAGTTTGAAGACAAAAAGCACAGACTGGACAAAGTTGCAGGAGGGATAGCCCAGTGGTAGGGCATTTGCCTTGTGCACAGCCAGCAGGGCTGAGCTGGGTTCGATTCCTCCAGCCCTCTCATAGAGCTACCAGCTACCAGGAGTATCTCGCCCGCACGGCAAAGCCTGGCAAGCTCCCCCTGGCTTATTCGATATGCCAAACACAGTAAGAACAAGTCTCACAATGGAGACGTTACTGGGCCCGCTAGAACAAATCAATGAACAATGGGAGGACAGTGATGTTGTCAGGGCAAAGGTAATTACAAAAGAAACACCTAATAAAGGACTGTTGTCCCCAAAATAAAATTTACTTTAAACTGCCAGTCAAAGTTGTGAGAGGTAAGAAATCATAAAATCTTGGGGGTGGAGAGATAGCACAGCAGGTAGGGCGTTTGCCTTGCATGCGGCTGACCAGGGTTGACTTCCAGCATCCCTTATGGTCCCCTGAGCACTGCCAGGAGTAACTCCTGAGTACAAAGCCAAAGCCAGGAGTAAACCCTGTGCATCATCATGTGTGACCCAAAAAGAAAAACAAATCATAAACTCTTTTGAGGAATTATGTAAAAGCTTATAATCTATACATTAGAATGATTTTTGCAGGATAAACACAGATGTTTGAGGGAGCAAATATAATAATAGAAGGAAGCATTTCTCTAACAAGGTTCGAGGACAAATGATATCAGGACTCTGGTATTTTCACACATGTAATTTATAGCTGAAGTTTTGATTATATATTTGGGATCATTCTGATAGCCATTTTATGCTCGTGTAGTGACATGTAATTTCAGTATTCACAGTTGAGATTCGATTTAAATTAGGAAAAGCTTCAAGTATTACTGTTACAATTGCAAGAGAAAATAAACACTGTCCTCTCGTTTGTGTTCGAGCGGGCCCAGTAACATCTCCATTTTGAGACTTGTTACTGTGTTTGGCATATTGAATACGTCACAGGAAGCTTGCCAGGCTTTGCTGTGAGGGCAAGATACTCTTGGTAGCTTGCCGAGCTCTCCGAGAGGGGCAGAGGAATCGAACCCGGCTCGGCCAGGCTGCCTGCGCGCAAGGCAAACGCCCTACTGCTGTACTATCGCTCCAGCCCTAAGAGAAAATAAGAGGTACAAAAATAAATAATATTGATGTCGTAGCTGGACCTTCAAGAAATTTCAATAAAACAATGAATAAAAAAATAATTAGAATGAGAATTATATCCTTATCCACTCTCATGTGTGGAAGAACAAATGTCATGATTGGATGGTAGAAAATCTACATCTGATAGTGGGGCTTTAATTTTAATTAATTGCCATTTTACAATTAAAATAATGCCTTGAATTTTCATTGAAACGATTTTTTAACTTAACTGTTAATATTTTCATTTGATTTATTTAAAATTAAATTTGTCATTTGGATAAATTTTATATAATATATCTGTAAGTGATCTTCCCTTGATCTATATTTTCACCCACGTATGTGACAGTGAGATAATTTGATCCTTGTGTTCTGTATGAACTTGCCACCCTTTAAAGAGACTCGGAAACTTTGTTGTTTTCCAACCAGAAGGTCAACATTGTTACTTCCCAGCAGAAGATTCCACAACTGGGTGGGTGTCCTTGGTTCACTAGTGTGATAAGAGAGGAAATATTAAAGTTACTAACTAGGTGCTCCTTCCCTTTCATCTCTTAACAAGGTTCTTAAAAAAAATTATCTCTTTAAGCCAGGCTATGGAAATGTTCTAGGTTTTTTGATAATACTGTTTCTGGCCTTTTCCTCCTGCTTTGATATTGATGGTTTCTTTCTTTCTTCTTTTTTTTTGAAAACATTGTATGCTAAAACATTAAATGAACACTCATGTCATTCATGGTGCCTCAATAAAAAAAAATAAAACGATTCTAAAGATTAACCAAGTCTCTAGGCTCACACATGTACACACACACACACACACACACACAAACACAACTCAACTAAACTACCTTCTATTCCACTCTTATCATCAACCCTTGCCAAGCACACATGGAAATTCTCCTCAAAGATTCACTTCTCTTGACAAGAAAAAGATCTGATGGTAAATTTAGATGTTAAATAGAGGCTCACCTCAGTGACAGCTCTGATTCTTTAATAGGTGATTGTTCAGATGTCTCCCTCTCCGCAAAGCCCTTCCACCAACAGAAGGGAAAGGGCATTATGTGACCATTTAACAGTACAGCCCATCAGGTTGGTGTTTTCCACATGGGTCCATCTGGGATAGGTCATAGAGAGACAGACAAACACACAAGGAGACCAATTAACACATAAAGACTATTCAAACTTTAGGGTTACTAGGAGAAGCCATCTGTAAATTCACAGGTCCCCCTCTTCTTCAAAGCAGCACCCCTCCCTCTCCCTTGTTCCCAAGCTGTGAGCATTGTGTAAGGACATTAAGGACAGTCAGTGAGCCATCAACATTCAAAGGGTACAGTAAGACCAGGGCTAGAGGTTCTTGGCAAGGCCAATTTGCAGGTCTTTTCAAGTCCTGACAAGTACCAATTCTCTGTTTGCATCTAAAAGACTCATTCTATTCTTTCCTGGGCACCTTTTTGTTTCTTTTCAGATCATTATCCAAAGACCTGACAGTTTTACCCAGGAACTACCTTAACCAAGAGCTTTTTTTTTTGTGGTGGTGGTGGGTGGGGGGGGGGGGGATGGAGGATGGCTCCTTACCCTGCAGAAGACCCATCAAACCTCTGCTTTTTCAGCAGAGACTAAGCATTCTCTCTTCTAGAAGGAACAAAGCTCCTTATTCCACCATGGCGGGGAAAAAAAAGGTCCCATGAGGAGAGCACTGAACAGAGTCTGCCTCTGAGAACGAATTGGAAGTCTGCATAGAATTCAAGAGCTTGATCTCAGAAGTTTTTCTGCATTCATAACTTCATGAGAAAAACCGAACCTTGTAATCTTTAAATTTTTATAACTTGCGTGTTGGGCCACATCCAACAGTGCTCAGGGCTTACCTAGGCTCTGCACTCAGGGCAGTGCTGGGGATGAATCCCAGATCAGCCAAGTACCAGGCAAGCACCTTCCCTGCTGTGCTATCTCTCTGGCCCTCCCAACTTAATTTTCTTAGTTTTGTATGTTTGGGATCACACCCGGTAGCACTCAGGGCTTATTCCTGGCTCTAAGCTCAGGGTTCCCTCCTGACGGTGCTGGGGCACCTTATGGGATGCAGAGGATTCTACCTGGGTCAGCAGTGTGCTAGGCAAGCGCCCTACCCTACCAGCTGTGCTGGGATTTGAACCTTTGAAACTTGAGCATCTCCTCACGGTTTTCCTCGCAAGGACGAGTCTCCCCTCACTGGCTGTCCCACAACTCCTCCACTCTGGAGCCCTCTGGATCATGGATCAGAGAAAGGCTCTGTTCCTCAGGCATTTCAAATTCTGAAAATTCTGTCCCTTTTGGTGGTGGTTCAATTGGGAGCCTCTCTGTCTGTCAGAACGTCTTTCTCTCCACCTCGCCCAAATCAGACTTGCTATCTCTGAAGCTCCCAAAGTTTCCTCTACTCCCCTCAGCTGCTCTAAGAAGGAAGTGGGAGGTGAGGGTGAGGGAAGGAGCCCACTTCCTGCCTCAACACGAAAATTCAAATCCTCCTAAGATCAGACTGAACCTTTATTTATGGCCCCACAGGCTAGAACAAGCCAGAATTGGGATGTCTCAGAGATTGCTCGAGTAGACTAGCCCAGAAGCTTGGCTCCAGGGAGCACAATGGAAAGCTTAAACCTCAGAGCCATCCTTGAACATGTTCTTTGGTCTTCAGTGCCAAGAAGAGAGAGGCTGGGCATTCCAACATCTGCTTTTCACATTTACGATGCCAGGTAAGCATATTAGAAATTGTTTGAAATATACAGCATCCTTCCCTACAAGGGGTTGTCTCTCCTTTTCTTTTCCCTGCTGTCAAAGGAACTGTCACTGTCTTCCTGTTGTTCATCGATTGCCTCGAGCAGGCCCCACTAATGTCTCCTTCGTCCTAGCCCTGAGACTTTAAAAAGTGCCATATTTGAGGCTCTTTCAGGGTCAGGAGAATGAAACCCATAATTGTTTCTGGTTTTTGGCTTATTGAATATGCCACGGGGAGTTTGCCAGATTCTGCCGTGTGGGCAGGATACTCTCGGTAGCCTGCCAAGTTCTCCAGACTAAGAACTAGATGCTTCTGGGACCAAGGTTTTATATTCTCTGGGTCTTGGCCATTGATGGGATTACTCAGTGTCGGGGGCAGTTGGTGGGTGTAACGCCTACATACTGGATGGGGGATCTGGGTGAAGGAGGCCCCAGACCCAATCCGAGCAGGCTTGGAGATTTATGCGCCGGGTCCCGCACACCTGGGTTCCTCGGCCGGTTCCTTCATGCGTGAGGCTTGTGTGGAGAGTGGTCTTAAGCATGGCTGTGATTACAACTGGAGGCCTTCAGCTGCTGGGGCTCTGCTTGGGGTGGGGAGGGAAACTCAACCCACCTTCCTCCAAGGGCCCTCGATGAGGACAACCAGGCACTGAGGCAGGAGACTCTGCAAAGGAAAGTGAGTGTTAAAAAAGAAAAGTAGAATATCTTGATCTACCTTCACCGCCCCCCCCCCCCCAGCATTCCATTTACCCAAGAATGACTCCTCAATTGCACAAAACACTGCAAGTGAAGGGTATTCAGGGGCATACTTTCTTTGCTCAATAAAATAGTACTATACCAGGAAGAGGTAACATAGTAGGCTGAGAAGAAGTCTGCTGGTACGAGGCTCAGGGTTTGATCCCTAACCCTAGTGTCCCTACCAGGAAGCACTACCAGGAAGAATCCCTGAGCACCAAACTGAGAAAAGTCGCTGATCGCTAACAGGGGCCGTGGTAATAACACCACTACCATTCATAATAGCAAAAAATACTAACTTCTTAAGTAAAAGACCAAACCTTCACAAATTTGAAATGTAATTGCAGGAAATGATCATGAAGATAAATTGTAAGAATTTTTAAAAAAATCAAATCAAAAGAGAATGTACAAAGTTTACAAAACTTTATTCACTGACTTTTGGGTGGAAAATAAAAATAATAATATTTCCTTCTCCGCTGCAATGGCAAGACTCAGTGGTGTTTCATGTCACTGATTTCTAACTCCTACTCCACTCACAATCACCCAAAATAACTCCATTTAGCTTCCAAGTTTCTAGATGTTAGGAATTATTCCTCAGTATTATGATTTGAGGTAAGATTTAGTCTCAAGGACTGCATTCATCTGTGAAGTATAAAATAACATAACATGAGACTGACACCCAAGGACAGTAGAGACAAAGGCCAGTAAGATTGCTCCATAGTTGGAAGCCTGTCGCATGAGCTGGGGGTGGGGGCTTGTGAGTGTGAAGGCAGCTTAAATAGATAAGGGATCACTAGGAAAAGGATGGTTGGAGGAATCGGTTGGGATGGGAGATGTGTGCTGAAAGTAGATGAAAGACCAAACGTGATGGCCTCTTAGTATCTGTGTTACAAACCATAATGCCCCAAAGTAGAGAGACAGTATGGGAAATATTGTCTGCCATGGAGGCAGTGGGAGGGTGGGAAGGAGGGGTTTACTGGGGATATTGGTGATGGGGAATGTGCGCTGGTGGAAGATTGGGTGTTTGATCATTGTGTGATTGTAACTCAAACATGAAAGCTTGCTATAGAAAAGGAAAGAACAGTTGTTTAAAATTCACAAAATAAATTAAATTCTGTAATTCAAAGGATGCAGCTCATCCTTTGTAAACAAACTGAAGAATGCTACTAACCAAAAGATTATTTCATTACTACTAACTCCTTAATATCTGGAACTTGAAGTTTGAGAATTTACAAATATCAAAACTGAGCAACTTTCCTTTAGAGAAGCCTGTGTTGATGATTAAGGAATAGGGATTGTTTGCACTTGGAATAATGTATTATAATAAGCTCAAATAAAACAGCTAAAAGAGATATGACTATAAGAAATTATGGTTTAATATCCAAAGTGCTCTTTTATTTTATTAAGCATTTATTGACTCCAAAAATTACTTTGAATTGTTGTGACTCATGAAACATGAGTTTCTTGAATTAAAAAATATATTCAAGAGCTCAAGTTTCAAACAAATCTTTGGAAAGACTCTTGGAAGACAGACATAACAAATGGAGGTTCCACAATCCAATAATTTATTGTGTGTATGTGAGAGACAGAAAGAGAGAGAGAGAGAGAGAGAGAGAGAGAGAGAGAGAGAGAGAGAGAGAGAGAGTGAATACGGTGATTTTTCAATGTATAATATAGGGGAATGACAGTTATAAAACAGTATGTCTGAACCTTCAGTAGTACCACTGCTGACAACTGGGTCAAAAAAACATAAAAGGAGGATAAAGGGGGCCTAAGGGTTATAGAACCTGAGGTGACCAAGAAGGGATTGAGGAAACCAGCATTTCCATGCATTCTTGGCTTCTCTAGAGCTCGGAGGTGGTGGGGTGGTCCACTGGCCAGTAATAAAGAAGGGAATCCCTGCTAATGGAGGGGTGAAATTCAGCCAGCTGGGGCAGAGATGGAAATAACAGGAGGAATCAACAGGTTAGATAAGAAATGCCAGGGGCTGGAGAGATAGCACAGCGGGTAGGACTTTTGCCTTGTGCACGGGGCTGGCCTGGAGTTCAATTCCCAGAATCCCATATGGTCCCCTGAGCACAGCCAGGATGAACTCCTGAGTGCAGAGTCAGGAGTAACCCCTGTACATCGCCAGGTGCGACCCCCCAAAAATTAAGAAATGTCAAATACCAAGTATAAGACATTCAGCATAGCTGTTCCCCCAAACACAGAATTTGAAAAACAGAAAACAAGACATTTTGTTGGTAAATAAAAAAAGATCAGTGTTTATGTTCTTTGCTTAAGTGAATTTGTTTCTAACTACAAAAACGGAGTTACTGTGAATTATTTATACGATGCTAAAAATTATAGGAATCTTTCTCGTTAAACTAAAAAGCTCACTCATTTCAAAAGCTTTGTCCTATATACAGAATGAAATTAAACTAATGGGGCAATATAAGCAGGATGTATGCCAAGAAAGTGATAAAGGGGTCAGCTGATCTGGGGTTAAAAGGTCTTTATTTTTTCAAGAGTCAGTTTTAGATCTGATAGAAGAAGACTGGAAACAGATCTCTAATCCTCTTCCAGTGATGAACAAATTACTTATGAATTTCTTGGTTGTTTCTAAATATTTGTTTTTAATTTTGAGGGTAAATATTAAGTTTCATTTAAGTTAGAAAATGTGAGATGAAGAGACAACTTGATGGCCTGAGACGTTTTATATGCAGGAGGTCAGAGTTCAATCCCCAACACCACATGGTCCTTTGAGCACCACCAGGAACAATCCCCAAGCACTAATCCAGAAGTAGCCCCTGAGTGCTGCCAGGTGTGACCTCCCACAAAGAAGGAAGGAAGAAGGAAATTTAAAAATGGGATAAAAGCACATGGTGTATATCAAAAGAATTGAAATTTTGTCTTCATAATTTAAGAAGAATATTTCGTTTGTGATTATGGAAGTGAGCACACTTGTTACTAAAACAAAACTGAGAATCTGTGATAAGTACTAACTTCCTGTTAGAATAGACTGTTTCACTAAATCAACATGAATAATAGGAATTTAGGGTTGTTGTTGAAAAATTGCTTATAGTTTAATGGCTTAGAATCTTATAAATTAATATTCTTCTGAAACTGTGAATCTGCATATATATATATATGACTCTATACAATCCTTGTCTCCCATAAATATCTTGAAATTGACTCTGCTGTCAGGAGCTTTGTTGTTTAATCAAGCATTGTTCATTATGTTGCCAACATGCTGAACTCTTATTCCAATTGTTAGTCACACAGCAAATGAAAGCAGTTCTAGATTAGAGTCGAAATTAAACTAGAAAATCATAGGATATTTTTCTGTTTAAATATTATCTTGCAAACACTATATTAATTGGGTCACCTTTGAG